>NC_054495.1:8391435-8398935 GCF_017639515.1 Carcharodon carcharias | reverse complement strand
CCCCTGTAGGAGCGAGTTCCATATTCCCCCCGCTCCCTGGCTCCAGAAGTTCCTCCAGAATTCCCCGTTGGATTTGTCACGGACTGTTGCAGGTTAATAGCCCCCGAGTCCCGGCCTCGCCTATGAGTGGGAGTGTTTCTGCGTCTCCTACCCTTAGCAGGTCACACCCCCGCCCACTTCCACCCCCTCCCCAGTGGGAGCTGGGCTCACCTACAGCTCAGACTGGAGATAGGGGCCTCACGAAGCTGAGTCCGCACTGGGTAACCCCCCCCCCCACCCTCAGTGTTTCAGTGACACCCCGCCCCAGCTATCCCAATCAGTGCCGATCAGCTCCCACCGCAATGCATGTCTCTGTATATCAGCAGACGGGATACGCACGGTGTTGTTGTCTAGTCTGCCTGCACTCAGTGTCAATTCCCACTTGACACGTGATGAAGGTTGTGTGAAACCGTGTGTCTGTGTGTGCGTGTGCCTGAGTTGTGTGCGCGCGCGTGTGCCTGCACCTGAGTTGTGTGCGCGCGTGTGCCTGCGCCTGAGTTGTGTGCGCGAGTGTGCCTGCGCCTGAGTTGTGCGCGCGCGTGTGTGACTGCGCCTGAGTTGTGCGCGCACGCGTGACTGTGCCTGAGTTGTGCGCGCACGCGTGACTGTGCCTGAGTTGTGCGCGCGCGCGTGTGCCTGCCCCTGAGTTGTGCGCGCGCGCGTGTGCCTGCCCCTGAGTTGTGCGCGCGCGCGTGTGCCTGCCCCTGAGTTGTGCGCGCGCGCGTGTGCCTGCCCCTGAGTTGTGCGCGCGCGCGTGTGCCTGCCCCTGAGTTGTGCGCGCGCGCGTGTGCCTGCCCCTGAGTTGTGCGCGCGCGCGTGTGCCTGCGCCTGAGTTGTGCGCGCGCGCGTGTGCCTGCGCCTGAGTTGTGCGCGCGCGCGCGTGCCTGCGCCTGAGTTGTGCGCGCGCGCGTGTGCCTGCGCCTGAGTTGTGCGCGCGCGTGTGTGCCTGCGCCTGAGTTGTGCGCGCGCGCGTGCCTGCGCCTGAGTTGTGCGCGCGCGCGTGCCTGCGCCTGAGTTGTGCGCGCGCGCGTGTGCCTGCGCCTGAGTTGTGCGCGCGCGTGCCTGCGCCTGAGTGGTGAGCGCGCGCGTGCCTGCGCCCGAGTTGTGCGCGCGTGTGCCTGCGCCCGAGTTGTGCGCGCGTGTGCCTGCGCCCGAGTTGTGCGCGCGCGCGCGCCTGCGCCCGAGTTGTGCGCGCGCGCGCGCCTGCGCCCGAGTTGTGCGCGCGCGCGTGCCTGCGCCTGAGTTGTGCGCGCGCGTGCCTGCGCCTGAGTGGTGAGCGCGCGCGTGCCTGCGCCCGAGTTGTGTGCGCGTGTGCCTGCGCCCGAGTTGTGCGCGCGTGTGCCTGCGCCCGAGTTGTGCGCGCGCGCGCGCCTGCGCCCGAGTTGTGCGTGTGCCCGTGCCTGCGCCTGAGTGGTGAGCACGTGTGTGTGTGTGTCTGTGTGAGAGAGTCAGTACCTTGGAGAGTGACAGTGAGGAGATGTGATGGGATTGGACGTCTCGGGGGAGCAGTGGTTTGAGATGACTGTCTCCTATTGTGTTCTCAGCATTTCCTGTGGCTTAGTGAGGGGGAACAAAGATGGGATCATTGCCAGTGTGTGTGTCTGTGTGTGTCAAGGTGCTGACAATGTGTAGAAGCACAAAAGAGCATCAGTGATGGGCTGCTGACTGTGTGCTTCCTGAAACCTGTGAGAGCTGAAACTCATCCTGATCTCACCATTACTCACCATCCAAAATAGCCACAAGAAGCAGCAACAACAGAAGCCACAGTCAATTCCGGCATCTGGTCACACTGAATGCATCCCTATTCAGCCCCTCCAGCCTGTTACACAGGAACAGGAGGAGGCCATTCAGCCCCTCTAGCCTGTTACACAAGAACAGGAAGAGGTCATTTTGCCCCTTAAGCCTGTTTTATAGGAACAGGATTGAGTTCATGTGGCACTAAGAGTACAGAAATCCCCCCCCCCACCCCCTCCACACATCCCTGTACATTCCTCCTTGTCATATGTTTCAAACCGTGTAGAGAAATTTAATGGCAGAGACAGAGGCCACTCTTCCCCTTGTCCCTGCTCCAGCCGAGTACCGAGCCAGCCAGCCTCCCCCTGTGTTCCAGCTCTTTGTCAACAGCCCTGCAGGTTACCAGACTCCAAGTGGATATCCAGGCACCTTTTCAATCAGTTGAGGGTTTCTGCCTCAGCTACCCTTTCAGGCAGTGACTTCCAGACACCTACCACCCTCTGAGGTGGGGGGGGGAGAGAAAATTCCTCATCTCCCCTCTCATCCTTCTACCATTCACCATTCACTTTAATTCCATGGCCCCTCGTCACTGATCCCTCTGCTAGGGGAAACAGGTCCTTCCCATCTCCTCTATCCAGGCCCCTCCCCACCACCCCCCTTAACCTTTTACACCTCAATCAAATCTCCCCCCCCGCCCTCCTCTGTTGCAAGGAGAGCAATGCCGGCCTATCCAATCTCTCCTCGTAGCTGCAATTTTTTCCAGCCCTGGCAACATTCTTGTAAACCTCCTCTGTACCCCTCTCGAGGGCAATAACATTCTCTCTGTAATGCGGTAATGAAGCGATGCTGGCCTAATTAGTGGTTTATACAGCTGCCGTATAACCTCCCTGCTCTTATACTCTCCGCTTCAGCTAATAAAGGAAAGGATTCCATGTGCCTTATTGACCACCTTATTTACCTGCGCTGCTACCTTCAGGAATCTGTGGACATGCATTCCCAGGTCCCTCACTTCCACTGCACCTCCTCTGTGTCCTCCCATTTATTGTGCATCCCCTTTGCCTTGTTCGGCCTCCCCAAGTGCATCAGCTCAAACACCTCTGGGTTGAGTTCCATTTGCCACTTTTCTGCCCACCTGACCAGTCATATGAATGTACCAGTTAGGAACAGGAGGTAGGCCATTCGGCCCCTCGAGCCTGCTCCGCCATTCAATAAGATCACGGCTGATCTGTTAGTGTTTCGAGTTCCACATTCCCATCTAACCCCTGCTAACCTTAGATTCCCTTGCCGAACAAGAATCTATCTACCTCTGCCTTGAAAATACTCAGTGACCCCCGACTCCACCATCTCCTGAAGCAGAGAGTTCCAAAGTTGCACATCCCTCTGAGAGAAAAAACATCCCCTCATCTCTGTCCTAAAAGGATGACCCCTAATTTTAAACCAGTGCCCCCTAGTTCTGGACTCACCCACAAGAGGAAACATCCTTTCCAATTCCACCTTGTCAAGGCCGTTCAGGATCTTGTATACTTCAATCTAATCACCCCTCACTCTTCTAAACTCCAGCGGAAACAAACCCAGTCTGTCCACCCCTTCCTCATAAGACAACCCACTCATTCCAGGTCTAGTAAACCTCCTCTGAACCACCTCCAATGCATCTACATCCTTCCTTAAATAAGGAGACCAAAACTGCTCACAGTATTCAAGATGCAGTCTCACCAATGCCCTGTATTACTGAAGCATCACATGCTTACTTTTATGTTCAACCCCTCTCGTAATAAAGGATAACATTCCATTAGCATCCTGGATTGCATGCTGTACCTGTATACATAACAGCCCATTGATACCCTCCTGCGATCCACAGCTTCCCTCCTCGCTGTCAACCACGCGGGCGATTTTGTGCCCAGCTTGTTACATTCCCCTGAGCCCCGTGGGCTTTTATTTATTTTTTAACCAGTTCTGCCACGTTGGTGTTCATGCTCCACCTGCACCTCCTCCCACCCTCCCTCTTCATCTCACCCCACATCGCCGTATCCTTCTGTCCCTTTCTCCCTCGCGTGTTTATCCAGCTTCCCCCCGCCCCCCTCCTCAAATGTATCCACACTGTTCACCTCGGCCACTCCCTGTTGTTGGGTGGTTGGGGGGGGTGGGGGGGTGGAATTTAAATGCGCTGAGTCTGTCACAGTCTCTGTCACGGTGACCGTGACGACCATCGGTGCTTATTGCGGAAGCCCTCCTGGTTCACCAACGCCCCTGAGGGAAGGAAACCTGCCACCCTTACCCTGGCCTGGGCCCAGCAGGTCCACCGCGACATGGGTTGACCCTTGGCCGCCCTCCGAAACTACCCCCTCACCTCCCCCGCCGCCCCCCACCCCCCCGGAGAGTCCAGTATAGACGGGGCCCGCAGGGCTCACAATCTGAGGATAATTTTGGACTGAGACGAGGAGAAATCTCCTGCACTCGGATGGGAATTCCCTGGCCCCAGAGGCTCAGTCCGTTCAAGATCAGTCCTGATTGCGCGGACTGGCGGAGCAGATTCGAGGGGCCGAATGGCCTCCTCTCCTCTCTCTCTCCCCCCCCCCCCGCCACTGTTTCCGTCCTCATTTCCCCCCAGTCGATTGCCGGTCAGCGTTGTGAAGGGTGGGGGTGGGGGTTGGGGTGGGTGGTTTGAGGAGGGAAGTCGAGGGGGGTTGGGAGCGGACGGCAGAACGGGAGCCAGCCCCGTGTTAAGGCCTTGCCCGTGTCTGTCTCTCTCTACCCCCCCCCCCCCCCCCCCCCCCGCAGCGCGAGAAGGACCATATCCGGCGACCGATGAACGCCTTCATGATCTTCAGCAAGCGCCACCGGGCGCTCGTTCACCAGCGGCACCCCAACCAGGACAACCGGACAGTCAGCAAGATCCTCGGCGAGTGGTGGTACGCCCTGGGCCCCAAGGAGAAGCAGAAGTACCACGACCTGGCCTTTCAGGTAGGAGGGAGAGCCCGACCCCCACCCCAATTTCCCACCCCCACTCCCCCCCCCCGCAAACTCCCAGGGGGTCAGAACAGCCAGCTCCCTCAACAAGGTAGGGAGAGACTGGGAACTGTGGAGCAGCGGCGAGATTTAGGGGTCCAAGTGCAGAAGTCGCTGGCGGGCAGGGGTTTTTGCGAGGTAGCAGCACTCCGGCCCGACGCGATCAAGCAAGGCGGTTGGATGGAGTCGAGGTACAGGCCAGCCAGGATCTCATTGAACGGCGGAACAGGCTGGAGGGGCTGAATGGCCTCCTGCTTTCCCTGTGGCCTGGAAAGGGCGTTGCTGTTCCCAGCCCTGCTGCCCCTAGTCTGTGGGCAGGTGAGTGAAGCTGATTCCCGCGGCAACAGGTAAGAGTCAGCAGCCTGAGGTTTCGGGCGCAGGTCCCCCCCTGGCCCACAGCTCCCCTCTCCTTGGCAATCCCCAGCCTGGGCTGCTGAGGTGAAACAAAGCAGTGGGTGTGGGGCAAGGGGGACGGGGGCTCCCACAGTAACTGGATGAATAACCCGTGTCGCTGCGTTAGCATCTCTGGATGTGGGCAGTCACGGTCACAATAAATACAGGAGGCCATTCAGCCCCTTGAGACTGTCACACAGGAACAGCAGGAGGCCATTCAGCCCCTCCAGCCTGTCACACAGGAACAGCAGGAGGCCATTCAGCCCCTCCAGCCTGTCTCACAGGAACAGGAGGAGGTCATTCAGCCCAATTGTTTGATGTGTGACAGTTCCATAACGCTTCATATTCTTGCCCCATAAAACCTGTGGACATTTTTTCAAAGTTTCGGTTGAACCCCTCGACCTCCACAGCTTTGTAGGAGCAGAGTCTCAGGTTAGATTTTCATCTGGAGCTGCATTGGAGAACGTTGCAATTCTAGGACCGATTATAGCTACAAAGTGAGCGTTTGAAAAAGGATAGGACCCTGTGCTTCATCACACCCACAGTATTCCTGGCGTGTTGTTTGAATTACTTGTCCCGGGAATGTTTGATGGGGACAGTGTAGAGGGAGCTTTACTCTGTATCTAACCCCGTGCTGTACCTGTCCTGGGAGTGTTTGATGGGGACAGTGTAGAGGGAGCTTTACTCTGTATCTAACCCCGTGCTGTACCTGTCCTGGGAGTGTTTGATGGGGACAGTGTAGAGGGAGATTTACTCTGTATCTAACCCCGTGCTGTACCTTCCTGGGAGTGATTGATGGGGACAGTGTAGAGGGAGTTATACTGTGTATCTGACAGTGAAGAGCAGGTGATGTGGGATCAGTGCTCAGTCTGGGTGCTGACTTGCTGAGAATTGGAGTGAATATGAAACGTCGTTTCACTCTGTGGGGGGTGGGATTGCTGCCCGCCGACAGGGTCTGGGCAGGGTGACCGATCAGGGTGGGGAAGCCGGGCCCTGGGGGTGGGGTCGGGGTTCCCGGCAAGCATTCGCTTGGCACCTGGGTGGGTCCGGATGTCCGGTGTGGGGGGGCGGATATCATCAGCTGAGGGGACGAAATCGGCCGAGGTATGGAGCGGTGGTCCGGCTGTGGAGATGGGGGGTGGTGGCGTTGAGGGGGGGTGGGGGGCACTGCGAGAAGCATGCTGAACTCTGTTCCCTTGCCACGCTGGTATACAGGTGAAGGAGGCTCACTTCAAGGCCCACCCTGACTGGAAGTGGTGCAACAAGGACCGCAAGAAATCGAGCTCCGATGTCAAAGCCGCCATGGTGGGGCCTGGCGCCGTGAGGTGTAAGGAGCAGCGGGAGCGCAGCATGTCGGAGACTGGGACCCTCTCCGCTGTCACAGGTAGCTCACTCCCCTCAGGCAGCTCGCCGCACCCTCCGGGGGCGGGGGGGGGGGTGGGGTGGTGGGGGGGAGCCAGGGAGGGAGGCTGGGAAGTGGGGGGGAGGGGTGGGGTGTTAGTCAATGTGTTTGGGGGGGCGGTTAGTGAATGTGTTTGGTTGGGGTGGGGTTAGTGAATGTGTTTGGTTGGGGGGGGGAGGGTTAGTGAATGTGTTTGGTTGGGGGGGGGAGGGTTAGTGAATGTGTTTGGTTGGGGTGGGGTTAGTGAATGTGTTTGGTTGGGGGGGGGAGGGTTAGTGAATGTGTTTGGTTGGGGGGGGGAGGGTTAGTGAATGTGTTTGGTTGGGGGGGGGAGGGTTAGTGAATGTGTTTGGTTGGGGTGGGGTTAGTGAATGTGTTTGGGTGGGGTGGGGTTAGTGAATGTGTTTGGTTGGGGGGGTTAGTGAATGTGTTTGGTTGGGGTGGGTTTAGTGAATGTGTTTGGTGGGGGGGGTTAGTGAATGTGTTTGGTTGGGGGGGTTAGTGAATGTGTTTGGTTGGGGGGGGGAGGGTTAGTGAATGTGTTTGGTTGGGGTGGGGTTAGTGAATGTGTTTGGTTGGGGGGCTGTTAGTGAATGTGTTTGGTTGGGGGGGTTAGTGAATGTGTTTGGTTGCGGGGGGGAGGGTTAGTGAATGTGTTTGGTTGGGGTGGAGTTAGTGAATGTGTTTGGTTGGGGGGGTTAGTGAATGTGTTTGGTTGGGGGGGGGTTAGTGAATGTGTTTGGTTGGGGTGGGGTTAGTGAATGTGTTTGGTTGGGGGGGGGAGGGTTAGTGAATGTGTTTGGTTGGGGGGGTTAGTGAATGTGTTTGGTTGGGGTGGGGTTAGTGAATGTGTTTGGTTGGGGGGGGGAGGGTTAGTGAATGTGTTTGGTTGGGGTGGGGTTAGTGAATTGTTTGTTGGGGGGGGG
>NC_054495.1:8366324-8390935 GCF_017639515.1 Carcharodon carcharias | reverse complement strand
CTCTCTCTCTCTCCCCCCTCTCTCTCTCTCCCCCCTCTCTCTCTCTCCCCCCTCTCTCTCTCTCCCCCCCCCTCTCTCTCTCCCCCCCTCTCTCTCTCCCCCCTCTCTCTCTCTCTCTCTCCCCCTCTCTCTCTCTCTCTCTCCCCCTCTCTCTCTTTCTCTCTCTCTCCCCTCTCTCTCTCTCTTTCTCTTTCTCCTTCTTTGACCCTGCTTCACGCCTTTTGAAAAGGAAAAGTGAATTCTTTGAACATGGGGCCTTGCTGCAGTTGTCCAGGGCCCTGGTGAAGAGCACACTTGGGAGTACGGGGTGTATGGGAGGCTCGCCGGACAAACCCCCGGGATCTGTCTCACGGGGAGAACCGACATAGATAGGTTCTTGATTGGTAAGGGGGATCAAAGGTTATGGGGAGAAGGCGGGAGAATGGGGTTGAGAAACTTATCGGCCATGATTGAATGGCGGAGCAGACTCGATGGGCCGAATGGCCTGATTTCTGCTCCTGTGTCTTACGGTCTTGTGGAGAGGTTGAGCAGAGACTGGGCCCGTGTTCTCTGGCGCTGGGAAGAACGAGAGGTGATCTCGTTTAAAGACAAAAACAAAAACAACTCTTGACAGGAGCCGATGCAGGAAGGATGTCTCCCCCTCACTGTGGGGGGATGTGGTGTAGACCCAGGGGAGGCAGCCTCAATGAGGGGGTGGGCCATCGAGGGCTGAGATGTGGAGTGTCTTTGAGCTGATTGACTCTGGGCTGGGGGTGTTCAGTGGGGAGAGCGCGTTAGTGCTGGACAGGGACGTGGAAGAGGGACCCTGACCGCCGGCTGAAAGGTTAACCATTAATTTTCCTGTGTTTTGTCTCCCCACCTCATCGAAGATGTTCGCTCCGGTGATTCAGTCGTCGCAGCCCGGAAGCTACGCGCCGTGCCGGACACCAGTGGACGTTCCCCGGGACCGAGCGTTACCGATCCGGACAGAGGCCCTCGGCGGCAGCGAGGGTGGGGGAGGGGCCCAGGGAGCGGACCCCCAGCCGGCGCGGGGCTATGGGCCCTTCCAGACCCCGGCCCACGCCGCCTACCGAGCGGAGCCGGAGCACAAGCCCAGGCCCGAGCCGCCGCAGCAGCAGCCGCCGCCACCGCAGACGGCGGCCAGACGGGGAGACGTCCGCTTCACTGTCGCGGAACCCGGCCCGCCCTACGACAGAAAGCGGAAGAAGCCGGAGGGGGCGGAAGGGGGCGGCCGCCTGTACGCCGGTCAGTCGGTCATCGCCCCCCTCGGCCTGGCCCCCTGCCACCAGCCGCCGGGCGACGCCGGGGCGGAGAGGGCGGCCCCCGCCCGCTGCCCCAAGGCCCCCCCCGGCGGCACCGTCCTGGTCAGCGCCCCTCCGGCTGCCGCCGCCCCCACCTCTGTCACCAACGTGCTGCGGCCGGTCAGCAGTGCGCCGCCGCCCAGCGGCCAGAGGCCCCACCCCCTCGGCCAGGCCGAATTTGCCGGCGGCGGTGGTGTTGCCGGCGGGCGGGTGCCCTGCCCCTCCCTGGGCATCGGCGTGCTCTACACCCCGGGCCAGGCGGAGAAGAAGCCCCCCCCTCACCTGGTGAACTTCAGCCCCCTGACCAAGCCGGCCCCGGCAGGGCCGCTCATGACCAACCTGGTGATGAGCTCGCCCGCCGGGGGCAACCCCTCCTCCTCCTCCTCCTCCTCTGCCCCCTCCTCCTCCTGCCCCTCCGCAGCCCCCGGCTTGGTGCTGCCCTCGCAGCCCTCCCTGCAGTTCATCGCCCAGACCCCGGCGGGCAGCCAGAACGGCGCGCTGCCCCTGGGCATCATCCAGCCCCAGCAGCTGAAGCCGGGCGCCATCGCCCAGCTCCAGTACATCCTGCCCACCCTGCCGCCGCAGCTCCAGCTCTCGCCGGCCGGCAAGCCCCCGCCCGCCACCGGCACCGGCACCGCCGCCAGCATCCACTTCACCCTGCCGCCCCCCAACGGCAAGGTCCTGGCCGCTTCCGCCGCTCCTCAGGGCATCCCCATCATCCAGCCCACGCCCGTGGTCAACCCCGGTGTCGTGCAGAAAGGTAAGGAGGGGTTGTCTGGGTGGGAGGGGCGGGGGGGAGCGGGGGATGGGGGGTCAGTGGTGTTTGATGGGGTAACGAATGAGGGGGTGTTGGTGGGGGAGGCGGGGCGGAGGGAGAGAGAGAGAGAGAGACAGAGCGGGACAGGCCATTTTACAAGTGTGGGTGCTCAGTGCTGCGGGTGGGTGTTGGTGGGGGAGGCGGGGCGGAGGGAGAGAGAGAGAGAGCTGGACAGGCCATTTTACAAGTGTGGGTGCTCAGTGCTGCGGGTGGGTGTTGGTGGGGGAGGCGGGGCGGAGGGAGGGAGAGAGAGAGAGACAGAGCGGGACAGGCCATTTTACAAGTGTGGGTGCTCAGTGCTGCGGGTGGGCGTTGGTGGGGATGGGGGAGGCAGGGCAGAGAGAGGAAGGGAGAGAGAGACAGAGCGGGACAGGCCGTTTTACAAGTGTGGGTGCTCAGTGCAGGTGGACGTTGGGGGGGAGAGAGGAAGGGAGAGAGAGACAGCGGGACAGGCCATTTTACAAATGTGGGTGCTCATGCTGCGGGTGCGTGTTGGTGGGGGTGGGGGAGGCGGGGCGGAGAGAGGAAGGGAGAGAGAGACACAAAGCGGGACAGGCCATTTTACAAGTGTGGGTGCTCAGTGGTGCAGGTTGGGGGCATATCCCCTCTGTTTCCAGCCAGAGATGCTTTGTGGCTGCTGCCTGACCACCAGGGTTGGCATGGCGGCCTGATGTAGTCTGACCTTTGTACCTGCCCAGCTTCCCAGCACATGCCACTCATGAACTCAATGGGCAGCAGACGGGCGGCACGATGTTGACCTGGGGTCCGAAGCCCAGGTTGGCTTTGTTGCTCCGAACCTGCGTCCTGCTCTCTCTCTCTCGCTCTCTCGTTCCCTTTCTCTCTCGTTGACCGGCAGAAAATTCCTTGGCTGGAGAGTCCAGAACACAGGGGCATGGTCTCAGGGCGAGGGAGTCAGTCGTTCTGGGCTGAGATGAGGGGGAATTTCTTAACACGGAGGGGGTGGTGACTCTTCGGAGTTAACTGTTACCCAGAGAGCGGTGGATGCTCAGCCTTTGAGTGTATTCAGCACGAAGATGGATGGGTTTTTGTATTCCAAGGGAATTAACAGACAAGGGCGTCGGGCAAGAAGGAGGAGTTTGAGATAGAAGATCAGACATGGTCATATTAATTGGGATAGCAGGCTCGAGGGGCCAAATGGCCTCCTCCAGCTCCTGTTTCTGTTCTAATGTGCTCTCCCTCTCTCTCCCTCTCTGCACAGTTCAGTCCATGTCGCCAGTGCCTGCACACTCGCCCATCAACGCCACGCAGGTGGTTCAGCCCTCGGGCCTACACCCAGCCGCCAGCCAGGTGCAAGGGAAGATGCTGGTGGCCGTGCCAGCGCCACAAGTGACCATGGGCGCGGTGGCCACCGCCAGCGCCGGCCAGGTACCCATGGCGACGCCTTCGATCCCGCTGCCTGTGCAGAACGGAGCCCAGCAGCAGGCGGGCAAGGTGAGCAGGGTCCCCGCCGGAGCCTCCTGGGGGGGGGTGTGGGGGGTGGGGGGAGGGGAAGGGGCCCGCGGGGAGGCTCCCATGGGGTAAAAGGACACTGACAGGACATACACACAAATACAGACTCACACAAACACAGACAGACTCACACACACAGACGCACAGACACATACGCACAGGCACAGGCGCACAGACACACACACAGATATACACACACAGATATACACACACAGATATACACACACACACAGATATACACACACACAGACCCACAGATATACACACACACACAGACCCACAGATATACACACACACACAGACCCACAGATATACACAGACCCACAGATATACACACAGACCCACAGATATACACACAGACACACAGATATACACACAGACACACAGATATACACACAGACACACAGATATACACACAGACACACAGATATACACACAGACACACAGATGTACACAGACACGCACACACACACGGTCTCTCCTGCTCACTGCCCACCTCAGGTGCTGCCCGCCCGCTGGAGGGGTAGCTGTTACCATGAGAGGGTATCTATACCCGGTCAGCTTCCACCATCAGAAAACTGCCCACCCGCCTCAAGCTCAGCACCGTCTGAGATGTGCGCCGCTCTCTTTCCTCTATTCCTTTCCCTCTCTTGGTCCTTCCTCTCCTTCATCCCCTTTGCCAGTACTCCCCCTGTCTCTACTCTTGGGCTCTGTTCCTCACTCTCTCCTTCTCTTGCTCTCTACCTGCCTCCTCCCTCCACTGTACCTGTCCTGGGAGTGTTTGATGGGGACAGTGTAGAAGGAGCTTTACTCTGTATCTAACCCCGTGCTGTACCTGTCCTGGGAGGGTTTGATGGGGACAGTGTAGCGGGAGCTTTACTCTGTATCTAACCCCATGCTGTACCTGTCCTGGGAGTGTTTGATGGGGACAGTGTAGAGGGAGCTTTACTCTGGATCTAACCCCGTGCTGTACCTGTCCTGGGAGTGTTTGATGGGGACAGTGTAGAGGGAGTTTTACTCTGTATCTAACCCCGTGCCCCGTTCGAGGTCTCCGTGCTCCACCAATTCCCAATTCTCTGTCCCTGAATGTAATCTCTCCAGCGATGGTGGCTGTGCCTCAAGGTGTCTGGGCCCCGAGCTCTGGAACTCTCCTCCCGCAGCGCACCCACCTCTCCCTAAAACCCAAAACTTAGTTCACCTGTCCTCAAGTACCTCGGTGTCACGTGATTAATTCGATTCCGACTTCTCTGATGTCGCTGCTGACCAGTCACGATGTTTAAAGCCAGCATGATAAATTGAAGCGCCTGTTGTCTTGGTGGGTTGAATGGTGGATGGAGTGTGGAGAACGTGAATGGACTGAGACATGGCGGGCAGTGCCCTGTTTCACTTGTGCCTGCTCGGTTCTCTCCGCAGATTATACAGATTGCGCCTATCCCTGTGGTGCAGCAGCAAGTCAGCTCGCAGGGTCCAGTTCAGCAGCCAGCCAGTCCAGCACTCCACACCAGCTTCCCCACCATGGCCACAGCCATGATGGCCACTTCCAGCCACCCGCAGAAGATGCTGCTGCCAACGTCAAACAGGTAAGCTGCTGCTCGGCGAGCGGGCCCTGCCTCTCCAAAGCCGTGGGGCCTCTGTTTCCGCTCGATCTCAGTGGCCCACAGCCCCCGATTGGAGTCTGAAGGTTGGGTCTTCAATCCCAACTCCGGGAACCTGAGCCCATAATTCAGGCCAAACCTGTCGGAGGGTCAGCACTGAGGGTTCGCCACGCTGTCGGACGGTCAGTACTGAGGGAGTG
This sequence comes from Carcharodon carcharias, assembly GCF_017639515.1. NCBI lineage: Eukaryota > Metazoa > Chordata > Chondrichthyes > Lamniformes > Lamnidae > Carcharodon > Carcharodon carcharias. Next base: position 8,385,552 of record NC_054495.1, on the reverse strand, counting down.
CTGCACTGTCAGAGGGTCAATACTGAGGAAGTGCCGCACTGTCAGAGGGTCAGTACTGAGGGAGTGCTGCACTGTCAGAGGGTCGGTACTGAGGGAGTGCTGCACTGTCGGAGGGTCAGTACTGAGGGAGTGCTGCACTGTCGGAGGGTCAGTACTGAGGGAGTGCTGCACTGTCGGAGGGTCAGTACTGAGGGAGTGCCGCACTGTCAGAGGGTCGGTACTGAGGGAGTGCCGCACTGTCAGAGGGTCGGTACTGAGGGAGTGCCGCACTGTCAGAGGGTCAGTACTGAGGGAGTGCCGCACTGTCAGAGGGTCAGTACTGAGGGAGTGCTGCACTGTCAGAGGGTCAGTACTGAGGGAGCGCTGCACTGTCAGAGGGTCAGTACTGAGGGAGCGCTGCACTGTCAGAGGGTCAGTACTGAGGGAGCGCTGCACTGTCAGAGGGTCAGTACTGAGGGAGTGCTGCATTGTCAGAGGGTCAGTACTGAGGGAGTGCTGCACTGTCAGAGGGTCAGTACTGAGTGAGTGCTGCACTGTCGGAGGGTCAGTACTGAGGGAGTGCTGCACTGTCAGAGGGTCAGTACTGAGGGAGTGCTGCACTGTCAGAGGGTCAGTACTGAGTGAGTGCTGCACTGTCGGAGGGTCAGTACTGAGGGAGTGCTGCATTGTCAGAGAGTCAGTACTGAGTGAGTGCTGCATTGTCAGAGGGTCAGTACTGAGTGAGTGCTGCACTGTCGGAGGGTCAGTACTGGGGGAGTGCTGCACTGCCGGAGATGCTGTACTTTAGATGGGATGTGAATCTGAAACCCTATCTGTCCTGTCAGATGAAGCTATAAAGATGCTCTTTGCGAGTCTCCCATTGATGCGTTTCCTATGACTTAGAAGTGACAGCACTTCAAACATGCATCTTTGGCTGTATTTCAGAGACTTTGGGTGTGAAAGACACTAAAAATGGAGTTCTGTTAAACATTCCCTGCTCACCGTTGCTCCATTCCTTTCACTAGGATAACCTACATCCCGTCCACGGCGGGAGTACAACCTTCCATCCCACTGGTCACATCGGCTTCCTCCGTCCACAGTGCTTCCACCACAACCTACCGGCAGCACCCCCTGACGCTTGGATTCACCGCTATTGGACCGGATGGGCGGACTGTGCTGCAGCCCCTGTTAGCAGGTAAGAAACAGCGTGAGACCCCCACCCCACCCCTTGCACCGTCCTGCTGGGGGTCTGTGTCACTGGGAGAGGGTCTGGGGGTCTGTGTCACGGGGAGAGGGTCTGGGGGTCTGTGTCACGGGGAGAGGGTCTGGGGGTCTGTGTCACGGGGAGAGGGTCTGGGGGTCTGTGTCACGGGGAGAGGGTCTGGGGGTCTGTGTCACGGGGAGAGGGTCTGGGGGTCTGTGTCACGGGGAGAGGGTCTGGGGGTCTGTGTCACTGGGAGAGGGTCTGGGGGTCTGTGTCACTGGGAGAGGGTCTGGGGGTCTGTGTCACTGGGAGAGGGTCTGGGGGTCTGTGTCACGGGGAGAGGGTCTGGGGGTCTGTGTCACTGGGAGAGAGTCTGGGGGTCTGTGTCATGCAGGGAGGGTCTGGGGGTCTGTGTCATGGGAGAGGGTCTGGGGGTCTGTGTCACGGGGAGAGGGTCTGGGGGTCTGTGTCACGGAGAGAGGGTCTGGGGGTCTGTGTCATGGGAGAGGGTCTGGGGGTCTGTGTCACGGGGAGAGGGTCTGGGGCTCTGTGTCACTGGGAGAGGGTCTGGGGGTCTGTGTCACTGGGAGAGGGTCTGGGGGTCTGTGTCACTGGGAGAGGGTCTGGGGGTCTGTGTCACTGGGAGAGGGTCTGAGGGTCTGTGTCACTGGGAGAGAGTCTGAGGGTCTGTGTCATTGGGAGAGGGTCTGGGGGTCTGTGTCACTGGGAGAGGGTCTGTGTCATTGGGAGAGGGCCTGAGGGTCTGTGTCACTGGGAGAGGGTCTGGGGGTCTGTGTCACTGGGAGAGGGTCTGGGGGTCTGTGTCACGGGGAGAGGGTCTGGGGGTCTGTGTCACTGGGAGAGGGTCTGTGTCATTGGGAGAGGGCCTGAGGGTCTGTGTCACTGGGAGAGGGTCTGGGGGTCTGTGTCACTGGGAGAGGGTCTGGGGGTCTGTGTCACGGGGAGAGGGTCTGGGGGTCTGTGTCACTGGGAGAGGGTCTGAGGGTCTGTGTCACTGGGAGAGGGTCTGAGGGTCTGTGTCACTGGGAGAGGGTCTGAGGGTCTGTGTCACTGGGAGAGGGTCTGGGGGTCTGTGTCACTGGGAGAGGGTCTGGGGGTCTGTGTCACTGGGAGAGGGTCTGGGGGTCTGTGTCACTGGGAGAGGGTCTGGGGGTCTGTGTCACTGGGAGAGGGTCTGGGGGTCTGTGTCACGGGGAGAGAGTCTGGAGGTCTGTGTCACTGGGAGAGGGTCTGGGGGTCTGCGTCACGGGGAGAGGGTCTGGGGGTCTGCGTCACGGGGAGAGGGTCTGGGGGTCTGCGTCACTGGGAGAGGGTCTGGGGGTCTGTGTCATGCAGGGAGGGTCTGGGGGTCTGTGTCATGGGGAGAGGTTCTGGGGGTCTGTGTCATGGGGAGAGGGTCTGGGGGTCTGTGTCATGGGGAGAGGGTCTGGGGTCTGTGTCATGGGGAGAGGTTCTGGGGGTCTGTGTCATGGGGAGAGGGTCTGGGGGTCTGTGCCATGGGGTGAGGGTCTGGGGGTCTGTGCCATGGGGTGAGGGTCTGGGGGTCTGTGCCATGGGGAGAGGGTCTGGGGGGTCTGTGCCATGGGGAGAGGGTCTGGGGAGTCTGTGCCATGGGGAGAGGGTCTGGGGGGTCTGTGCCATGGGGAGAGGGTCTGGGGGTCTGTGCCATGGGGAGAGAGGGTCTGGGGGTCTGTGCCATGGGGAGAGAGGGTCTGGGGGTCTGTGCCATGGGGAGAGAGGGTCTGGGGGTCTGTGCCATGGGGAGAGAAGGTCTGGGGGTCTGTGCCATGGGGAGAGAGGGTCTGGGCGTCTGTGTCATGAGGAGAGGGTCTGGGGGTCTGTGTCATGAGGAGAGGGTCTGGGGATCTGTGTTATGGGGAGCGGGTCTGTGTCATGAGTAGAGGGTCTGGGGGTCTGTGCCATGGGGAGAGGGTCTGGGGTCTGTGCCATGGGGAGAGGGTCTGGGGGTCTGTGTCACGGGGAAAGGGTCTGGGGGTCTGTGTCACGGGGAGAGGGTCTGGGGGTCTGTGTCATAGGGAGAGAGGGTCTGGGCGTCTGTGTCACGGGGAGAGGGTCTGGGGGTCTGTGTCACGCGGAGAGGGTCTGGGGGTCTGTGTCATAGGGGGAGAGGGTTTGGGGGTCTGTGTCATAGGGAGGGAGGGTTTGGGGGTCTGTGTCATAGGGAGGGAGGGTCTGGGGGTCTGTGTCACGGGGAGAGGGTCTGGGGGTCTGTGTCATAGGGAGGGAGGGTCTGGGGGTCTGAGTTATGGAGAGAGGGCCAGGGCTTAGTCAAGAGGGGTGTCTCTGGGCAAATCCAGGAGAGAGAAGGGAGTCTCTCTGGGTGGGTCCAACAGACAGAGGGGGGTCTCTGGGTGGGTCCAGTACAGAGAGGGTGGGGCTCTCTTTGGGTGGGTCCAGTACAGAGAGGGTGGGGCTCTCTGTGGGTGGGTCCAGTACAGAGAGGGTGGGGGTCTCTGTGGGTGGGTCCAGTACAGAGAGGGTGGGGGTCTCTGTGGGTGGGTCCAGTACAGAGAGGGTGGGGGTCTCTGTGGGTGGGTCCAGTACAGAGAGGGTGGGGGTCTCTGTGGGTGGGTCCAGTACAGAGAGGGTGGGGGTCTCTGTGGGTGGGTCCAGTAGTGAGGATCCGCCCCAGGCTGATTCATTCGGGAGGGGGATCTCTGGACTAGCCCAGTCGAGGGCGGGGGGGGGTGGGTGGGCAGGGGGTCTCTCTGGGCGGGTCCGCTGGCTGCCGTCTGTGTTAACTCCTGCTGCCCTCCTCTCGCTCCAGGTCAGACTCCACTCCTGACCACGGGACAGGTCAGCTCCACTCAGCTGTCTGGCCCGCCGCTCCAGACTGCCACGCCCGGGCAGCTCATCACCGCCATCTACCCGTCTCCGGCCAGCGCCGCCGCCGCCGCCGCTGGGACCACCCACAACCTGGTCTACACGGCCTCGCCCTCGCTGCCCACCACCACGCTGCCGGCAGCCATCCTGCCCAAGGCCCCCAGTGCCACCGTGACCTCGACCATCACAGTGACCCCGGGCCCTCTGCACGGAGCAGGGGTGGTGACGCCGGGGTCCCTGGCGCCAGTGTCCTCGCAGGGGGCATCTTCGACTCCCTACCACAGCAGGCCAGTGACACCCGTACCAGGTAGGAGTGCTTGGTGTTGTTTCAGGGCCGGAGAGGGGGTGGGGGAGAGGGGTGGGGAGGGGGGGGGGGGGTGCCGCTTTCATTCACTCGCCACCTCCCCAAAACGTCAGCCCCTGAACCCTAATTCACACCCAAGTCCTGTTCACCAACGTTGGCTCCTGGTCCAGCAGCTCCTTCATCTTAAAATTCTTATCCTCGTTTCTAAACCTCTCTCCAGCCCAGTCCCTCCATCCCTCCCACCCCCTCCGTCCCTCCGTCCCCCAGGTCCTGTCCTCCCTCCCTCCAGGGCTCCTCCAATTCGGATTTCTTGCAGGTGGTCGCTTTGGACAGCTTCATGACTGGCGGCTGTGCCTTTGGCTGCCTGGGCCCATAACTCTGGAATCGGCTCCGTAACCCTGTCTGCCCGTCTCTCTCTCTCTCTCTCTCTCTCTCTCTCTCTCTCCCTCCTTTAAGACACTCCCGAAAAGCTACCCTGTTGACCAGGCTTTTGGTCATCAGTCCCAATCTCTCCCTCTGTGGCTCAGGGTCAAATCTGAACGCGTTCCCGTGGAGAATCTTGGAATCTTTTGCATCCGCCTGAGAGGGCAGATGGGAGCTTGGTTTAGTGGATCATCTCAGATGCTGACCTTCCGACAGTGCAGCACTCCCTCAGTACTGATCCTCTGACATACGGCACTCCCTCAGTACTGACCCTCCGACAGTGCAGCACTCCCTCAGTCCTGATCCTCTGACATACGGCACTCCCTCAGTACTGACCCTCCGACAGTGCAGCACTCCCTCAGTACTGACCCTCCGACAGTGCAGCACTCCCTCAGTACTGACCCTCTGACAGTGCAGCACTCCCTCAGTACTGACTCTCCGACAGTGCAGCACTCCCTCAGTACTGACTCTCCGACAGTGCAGCACTCCCTCAGTACTGACCCTCTGACAGTGCAGCACTCCCTCAGTACTGACCCTCTGACAGTGCAGCACTCCCTCAGTACTGACCCTCTGACAGTGCAGCACTCCCTCAGTACTGACCCTCTGACAGTGCAGCACTCCCTCAGTACTGACCCTCTGACAGTGCAGCACTCCCTCAGTACTGAGCCTCTGACAGTCAGCACTCCCTCAGTACTGACCCTCTGACAGTGCAGCACTCCCTCAGTACTGACCCTCTGACAGTGCAGCACTCTCTCAGCACTGACCCTCTGACAGTGCAGCGCCCTCCCATTACTGACCCTCTGACAGTGCAGCACTCTCTCAGCACTGACCCTCTGACAGCGCAGCGCCCTCCCATTACTGACCCTCTGACAGTGCAGCACTCTCTCAGCACTGACCTTCTGACAGCGCAGCACCCTCCCATTACTGACCCTCTGACAGTGCAGCACTCTCTCAGCACTGACCCTCTGACAGTGCAGCACTCCCTCAGTACTGACCCTCTGACAGCGCAGCACTCCCTCAGCACTTCACTCAGACCTTCCTCAGTTGTATCACTGGGAGAGTGGGCCTGGGTTTTGGTTCCCATTCTCTGGGGCTGAGACAGCAACTGATGAGCTTCTGAGGATTGAGAGGCGAGAGAGAGAGCCATCCCCTGAGCCCCGCCTGAGCGCTGATGGGAATGCCCCAGGGAACCTTCACCGGGCTCCTGAAGGATCAGATGATGACGATTGGTGGGGTTAGGGCGAGGCCGGGAATGGGTAGTTTAAACTGAATGCAGGGAGGGGAACGCGAAGGCTCCTGTTGGGAGGCTCATGTCAAAGCCCAGAGCAGGTCAGCATTTTCATGTCAAGCTGTCGGAGGTCTACTGGCTGTGGAGGAGGATTATTCTGCTGCTCACGCTGTGTACCCCCCTGGGCCCTTAAACCTGACAGAGGTGTCGTGACAACAGTCCCTACCAAAGCGCGCTGTACCTGGTATGGGACCAGGCGCACAGACATGCTTCAAGCTGGGAGGAGAGCGGTGTGGATTTAATGAGCACTGTTGTTCTGCATCTCGCTGATAATCTTGCATGCTGGGAGTTAACCTTATTAAAGGAAGAGGCGTGTATGTAGGCTGCTGTTGCTATGGTAACAGATGGCTACATGGGGTCCTGGATGTCTGCAAAGCGCGCATGTGTGTGTGTGTGTGTGTATTGGTTAAAAGCCTTTAAAATGTCAGTGGGTGGCGGTGGTTAGATTGTATCGTCTAACTATAAATCCATAGATGGAGTCCATTCGGCCCATTGTGCCTGTGCTGGGCCTTTGAATGAGCTGTACAATTAATGCAACCACACCCCCACTCCCCCCCTCCACCCCCCGCACCTCCCACTCCTCCCCGCCTGACAGCCCTGCATGTTTTCTCCTTGTCAAATTATTCTCTGATTCAAAACTAAGATAAAAACAAAAAAACTGCAGATGCTGGAAATCCAAAAACAGAATTACCTGGAAAAACTCAGCAGGTCCGGCAGCATCGGCGGAGAAGAAAAGAGTTGACGTTTCGAGTCCTCATGACCCTTCGACAGAACTTGGTCTGTGGAAGGGTCATGAGGACTCGAAACGTCAACTCTTTTCTTCTCCGCCGATGCTGCCGGACCTGCTGAGTTTTTCCAGGTAAGTCTATTCTCTGATTCTCCTCTCTAAAGCCCCCATTGAATCTGCTTCCGCCGCCCTTTCAGGCAGCGCCTTCCAGATCACAACAACTCGCTGTGTGAAAAAAACATTTCTCCTCAACTCTCCACCACCCCCCCCCACCCCCAAAAGCTCTGGTTCTTTGACCGATTCTCTTCAACCCGTGTCCCTCTGGTCCCCAACCCTCCTGCCGCTGGGAGCGGTTCCTTATCTGAACCTTTGGTGGTTTTGAGCGCCTCGATTTAAATCTCTCCCCCCCCCCCCCCCCCCCCCCCCCCACCCTTTAACCGTCTCTGCCCTCAGGTGAACAGTCCCAGCCTCTCCACATTATCTGAACTCCCTGGTCCCTGGGACCGTTCTGGGAAATCCCACCCCTTCTCCAAAGCCGTTAATCGTCACGACCTGAGGGAGCGGGCCCTGGTTGAGATGGGATAAGTCGGGCGGCTCTTGTGCTCGGGAGTAGCAGCGAAGAAGGTGAGGCGAGGTCTCGCGTTCTAACACCCCTCTTCTCCCTTTCTCTCCCCCCCCCACCTCCGCAGGAAACCTGCCCTTCAGCCTGAGGCCTGTCCGACCTTTACAGAAGCAGCAGCAGCAGCAGGCGGTGAAAGCCAAGACCCCGGCCCCGAGCGTCCCCAACGCCGGCCTGTATGAGCCCCCCACCCCCAGCCGGGCTGGGGGGAAGCCGCAGGCCGCTGGCGGTCCGGCCACGGAGCGAGGGGACGGCCGGCCGGACACGCCGCAGCGAGCGGCCCCGGAGGAGGGGCCCTCGCGGGAGCCCCAGGAGGACGGGCCGGCGCGGGAGGCTTGGCAGCTCCCGGCAGCGGGCGCGGCGGCCCCGGCAGAGGAGGCGGCAGCGGCAGCGCCACCGCCGAGGGAACCCGGCGCCCAGCACCAGGCCCCCGCCGAGGACAGGGCCCCCTGCGACCCCTGCCCGCAAGCTGGGCCCTCGGGGGAGGACAGGGCTCCCTGGGACGCGGGGTCAGGGGTCACCCCCAGGAGCACGGGGAGCCCCATCGGCTACACCACAAAGTCGACCAACACGGAGATCACCTTCAAGAAGGAGCCCATGGTAAGAGCCCGGAAGACACGCAGAGACCGATGGCGTAGGGTGCGTCGGCTGGGCGGGTAGATGGTAGGATCTGTGCCTGGTGGTACTGACACCCGAGAGAGTGTGGGCAAGTAAGTCATGGGAAAAGAATGGACCAGGCAAGTCGATGATAGAGAGAGGGCGCAGTGGGGGCTTGTAGGTCATAAAAAGCAAAAACAAATATACCTGGAAAAACTCAGCAGGCCTTACAGCATCTGCGGAGAGGGACACAGTTGAAGTTTCGAGTCCGTCTGACTCTTCATCAGAACTAAGACATATAGAAATGAGATGAAATATAAGCTGGTAGAAGGGGGTGGGACGGGTGGAACTGGGTAGAGGGCCAGTGATAGGTGGAGACCAAGAAGAAACTGCCAAAAGTGTCATAGACAGAAGGACAGAGGGGTGTTGACGGTGGTGATATTAGCTAAAGGACGTGCTAATGGGGACATTAAGGGAAGCAAGCTAGTGGCAGATGGCCCTAGTGGGGGGTGGGATGGGGGGAAGGGATCGAAATGGGCTAAAAGGTGAAGATCAAACAATAGATCAAAATAAATTGAACAATAGGAGGGAAAAGAAAAAAATATAGTGTAAAAAAAATTATAAATTATTGGAAAAAGGGTGATTGGGATGGGGATGGAGGAGAAAGTTCATGATCTGAAATTGTTGAACTCAATATTCAGTCTGGAAGGCTGTAAGGTGCCTAATCGGAAGATGAGGTGTTGTTCCTCCAGTTTGCATTGAGCTTCACTGGAACAATGCAGCAGGCCAAGGATGGACATGTTGCACTTCCCTCTATTTAGTCTACTGCATTCGCTGCTCCCATTGCGGTCTCCTCTACATTGGAGAGACCAAACGTAAACTGGGTGACCGCTTTGCAGAACACCTTCGGTCTGTCTGCAAGAATGACCCAAACCTCCCTGTCGCTTGCCATTTTAACACTCCACCCTGCTCTCACACCCACATGTCTGTCCTTGGCTTGCTGCATTGTTCCAGTGAAACTCAACGCAAACTGGAGGAACAGCACCTCATCTTCCGATTAGGTACTTTACAGCCTTCCAGACTGAATATTGAGGTCAACAACTTCAGATCATGAACTCTCTCCTCCATCCTCACCCCCTTTCCCACCCCTCTTTTTCTAATTTTTTTTTACACTATACTTTTTTCTTTTCCCTCCTATTTTTAAATTTATTTTGATCTATTGTTTGATCTCCACCTTTTAGCCCATTTCGATCCCTTCCCCCCCATCCCACCCCCCACTAGGGCCATCTGCCACTAGCTTGCTTCCCTTACTGTCCCCATTAGCACATCCTTTAGATAATATCACCACCTTCAACACCCCTTTGTCCTTCTGTCTATGACACCTTTGGCAATCTCTTCTTTGCCTCCACTTATCACTGGCCCCTTATCCAGCTCTACCCATCCCACCCCCCCCTTACCAGCTTATATTTCATCTCATTTCATAGTTCTGTCATATGTTTCAGTTCTGTTGAAAGCTCATACGGACTCGAAACGTTAACTGTGCTCCACTCAGTGGATGCTGTCAGACCTGCTGAGTTTTCCCAGGTGTTTTTGTTCTCGATTTCCAGCATCCGCAGTATTTTGCTTTTACCTTCGGTCGTAAAGAGACTGAGTCAGGCGAATATATTGTAAAGACCGTGTCGACTGGTAGGAAGGGTGTGAGCCGGGCAGTTGAACGTGGGGAGACTGTGGGCCAGGCGGGCAGATCTTAATGAGAGCGTGGACCGGGCCAGCAGATCGTAGGGAGAGCCTGGGCTGGACGGTTAGATCGTAGGGAAAGCATAGGCTGGGTGGATCAGATTGTAGGGGGAGCTAGGCAGGTAGATCGTAGCCAGATGATGACTGATAGAGAGAGAGCTTGGGCCAGGTGGATATTTGGTGGAGCGAGGTTGGTTTGCAGTGCCCCAGGGATAGATGCGAATAAACCTGTTTTGCACTCAGCAGGGGAAGTATACTGCAAGCAGCGAGTGGCGGGGGCCTCTCCCAGACACTCGACCTGAAGCATCATCAGCCCCTCAGACCCCGGCGACCTCGTGTGACACTGCCAAACCCTCGAGCAGCTCGGCGGACACCACAGACAAGAAGGATCCACCCAAGAAGATGAAAGTGAGGCCACCACCATTGAAGAAAACCTTTGATTCTGTTGACAAGTGAGTGACAGAGCTTCACAGGGGACAAGGAGGATCGCGAGTTAATGGTGACTGAGATCACGGTATAGAGTGAGGGTCAAGAGATAATGGTGACTGAGATGGTGGGAGGTCAGTGAGGGGCAAGACTTGATGCTGACTGAGATTGTAGGCTGTGTCAGTGATGGGTCAAGGGTTAACATAGTGTCAGGGTCGTGAGGCTCGGAAAGGAATACACTCACTGAGCGTCGCCGTATGGGGGAATCACAGACACGGACCCGCGTCCCGCCACCATGTGGGGGAATCACAGACACAGACCCGCATCCCATCACTCTGTGGGGGAATCACAGACACATGTCCCCTCACTGTGTGGGGGAATCACTGACACAGACACACGTCCCGCCACCGTGTGGGGGAATCACAGACACAGACCCGCGTCCCATCACCGTGTGGGGGAATCACAGACACAGACCCGCGTCCCGTCACCGTGTGGGGGAATCACAGACACAGACCCGCATCCCATCACCGTGTGGGGGAATCACAGACACAGACCCGCGTCCCGTCACCGTGTGGGGGAATCACAGACACAAACCCACGTCCCATCACCGTGTGGGGGAATCACAGACACAAACCCACGTCCAATCACCATGTGGGGGAATCACAGACACAGACCCACGTCCCGTCACCGTGTGGGGAATTCACAGACGCACGTCCAATCACCATGTGGGGGAATCACAGACACAGACCCACGTCCCGTCACCGTATGGGGGAATCACAGACACAAACCCACGTCCCATCACCGTGTGGGGGAATCACAGACACAGACACGTGTCCTGTCACCATGTTGGGGAATCACAGACACAGACCCGCATCCCATCACTCTGTGGGGGAATCACAGACACATGTCCCCTCACTGTGTGGGGGAATCACTGACACAGACACACGTCCCGCCACCGTGTGGGGGAATCACAGACACAGACCCGCGTCCCATCACCGTGTGGGGGAATCACAGACACAGACCCGCGTCCCGTCACCGTGTGGGGGAATCACAGACACAGACCCGCATCCCATCACCGTGTGGGGGAATCACAGACACAGACCCGCGTCCCGTCACCGTGTGGGGGAATCACAGACACAAACCCACGTCCCATCACCGTGTGGGGGAATCACAGACACAAACCCACGTCCAATCACCATGTGGGGGAATCACAGACACAGACCCACGTCCCGTCACCGTGTGGGGAATTCACAGACGCACGTCCAATCACCATGTGGGGGAATCACAGACACAGACCCACGTCCCGTCACCGTATGGGGGAATCACAGACACAAACCCACGTCCCATCACCGTGTGGGGGAATCACAGACACAGACACGTGTCCTGTCACCATGTTGGGGAATCACAGACACAGACCCGCGTCCCGTCACCGTGTAGGGGAATCACAGACACAGGCCCACGTCCCATCACCGTGTGGGGGAATCACAGACACAGATACACGTCCCATCACCGTGTGGTGGAATCACAGACACAGACCCACGTCCAGTCACCGTGTGGGGGAATCACAGACACAGACCCACGTCCCGTCACCGTGTGGGGGAATCACAGACACACGTCCCATCACCGTGTGGTGGAATCACAGACACAGATCCACGTCCAGTCACCGTGTGGGGAATTCACAGACACGTGTCCTGTCACCATGTTGGGGAATCACAGACACAGACCCGCGTCCTGTCACCGTGTGGGGGAATCACAGACACAGGCCCACGTCCAGTCACCGTGTGGTGGAATCACAGACACAGACCCGCGTCCCGTCACCGTGTGGGGGAATCACAGACACAGACCCGCGTCGCGTCACCGTGTGGGGGAATCACAGACACAGGCCCGCGTCCCGTCACCGTGTGGGGGAATCACAGACACAGACCCACGTCCCGTCACCGTATGGGGGAATCACAGACACAAACCCACGTCCCATCACCGTGTGGGGGAATCACAGACACAGACACGTGTCCTGTCACCATGTTGGGGAATCACAGACACAGACCCGCGTCCCGTCACCGTGTAGGGGAATCACAGACACAGGCCCACGTCCCATCACCGTGTGGGGGAATCACAGACACAAACCCACGTCCCGTCACCGTGTGGGGGAATCACAGACACAGATACACGTCCCATCACCGTGTGGTGGAATCACAGACACAGACCCACGTCCAGTCACCGTGTGGGGGAATCACAGACACAGACCCACGTCCCGTCACCGTGTGGGGGAATCACAGACACACGTCCCATCACCGTGTGGTGGAATCACAGACACAGATCCACGTCCAGTCACCGTGTGGGGAATTCACAGACACGTGTCCTGTCACCATGTTGGGGAATCACAGACACAGACCCGCGTCCTGTCACCGTGTGGGGGAATCACAGACACAGGCCCACGTCCAGTCACCGTGTGGGGGAATCACAGACACAGACCCACGTCCAGTCACCGTGTGGGGGAATCACAGACACAGACCCGCGTCCCGTCACCGTGTGGTGGAATCACAGACACAGACCCGCGTCCCGTCACCGTGTGGTGGAATCACAGACACAGACCCGCGTCCCGTCACCGTGTGGGGGAATCACAGACACAGACCCGCGTCGCGTCACCGTGTGGGGGAATCACAGACACAGGCCCGCGTCCCGTCACCGTGTGGGGGAATCACAGACACAGACCCGCGTCCCGTCACCGTGTGGGGGAATCACAGACACAGACCCGCGTCCCGTCACCGTGTGGGGGAATCACAGACACAGACCCGCGTCCCGTCACCGTGTGGGGGAATCACAGACACAGACCCGCGTCCCGTCGCCGTGTGGGGGAATCACAGACAGACTGTCATCCTGCCATTCTGCGGGGCTGAGTGTCAGTCTCTGTGCTGCCTGTTTGGGGTGCCGGCCTTGACCTGAAGGTTGTTGGGGATGAGCCAGTAACTGAGTGAAGTGTTGTCAGAGGGACGCTGGCCGGTTCCCACTCTGGGCTGGGTGCAGGGGGCATTGCTGGACCCCCTCACTCCCTCTCTGTCTTTGCAGGGTGCTGTCTGAGGTGGATTTTGAGGAGCGGTTTGCAGAGCTGCCAGAGTTCCGGCCAGAGGAAGTTCTGCCTTCGCCCACGTTACAGGCGCTCACCACCTCACCCAGAGCCATTCTCAGCAGCTATCGGAAGAAGCGGAAAAACTCCACCGGTGAGACACAGCCCCCTCCCCCCGGCTCTGCGCCCCCTCCCCCACTCCGGCTCTGCGCCCCCTCCCCCCCGGCTCTGCGCCCCCTCCCCCCGGCTCTGCGCCCCCCCCCCCCCGGCTCTGCGCCCCCCCCCCCCCCCGGCTCTGCGCCCCCTCCCCCCGGCTCTGCGCCCCCTCCCCCCGGCTCTGCGCCCCCTCACCCCGGCTCTGCGCCCCCTCCTCCTCCCCCGCCCTGCAGGCCCCTCCTTCTCCCCCGCCCTGCAGGCCCCTCCTCCTCCTCCTCCTCTCCCGCCCTGCAGGCCCCTCCTCCTCCTCCTCCTCCCCCGCCCTGCAGGCCCCTCCTCCTCCTCCTCCTCCCCCGCCCTGCAGGCCCCTCCTCCTCCTCTCCCGCCCTGCAGGCCCCTCCTCCTCCTCCTCCTCTCCCGCCCTGCAGGCCCCTCCTCCTCCTCCTCCCCCGCCCTGCAGGCCCCTCCTCCTCCTCCTCCCCCGCCCTGCAGGCCCCTCCTCCTCCTCCTCCCCCGCCCTGCAGGCCCCTCCTCCTCCTCCTCCTCTCCCGCCCTGCAGGCCCCTCCTCCTCCTCCTCCTCTCCCGCCCTGCAGGCCCCTCCTCCTCCTCCTCCCCCGCCCTGCAGGCCCCTCCTCCTCCTCCTCCTCTCCCGCCCTGCAGGCCCCTCCTCCTCCTCCTCCTCTCCCGCCCTGCAGGCCCCTCCTCCTCCTCCTCCTCTCCCGCCCTGCAGGCCCCTCCTCCTCCTCCTCCCCCGCCCTGCAGGCCCCTCCTCCTCCCCCGCCCTGCAGGCCCCTCCTCCTCCCCCGCCCTGCAGGCCCCTCCTCCTCCCCCGCCCTGCAGGCCCCTCCTCCTCCCCCGCCCTGCAGGCCCCTCCTCCTCCCCCGCCCTGCAGGCCCCTCCTCCTCCCCCGCCCTGCAGGCCCCTCCTCCTCCCCCGCCCTGCAGGCCCCTCCTCCTCCCCCGCCCTGCAGGCCCCTCCTCCTCCCCCGCCCTGCAGGCCCCTCCTCCTCCCCGCCCCCCGCTCTCCGGCCGCTCGAAGACCCCCCTGTCCCACCCCGCTGCCTCTTTCAGGTTGAACATTTCTGCTCTGTTCTTGACTGACGGGCTTTTGCCTTGATCCTGTTCTCCCCTCGCCCCCTGCAACCCCCTCACCCCCCACCCCCCGCTCTGCCTCTCACCCTCGCCCCCTCCCCCCCAACTCTGCCTCTCATCCTCACCCCCTCCCCTACCCACTCTGCCTCTCGCCCTCGCCCCCTGCCCCCCCCACTCCTCCCCTGCCACCCCGCACCTCCCCTCGCCCCCGCACCCCCCCACCCCCGGCCCCCCCTCCCCCCCACTCTGCCTCTCGCCCTCACCCCCGCCACCCCCCCAACTCTGCCTCTCGCCCTCCCCCCCCGCCCCCCCCACCCAGCTCTGCCTCTCGCCCTCAGCTCTCCCATTCCACCTCGCCCCACCCACTGTGTTACCCTCTTCTCACTTGGTACCCTGTGTTTCACCCGTAGACCTGGATTCCTCCACCGAAGACCCAATCTCTCCAAAGCGGAAGATTCGGCGTCGTTCCAGCTGCAGTTCGGAACCCAACACGCCGAAGAGTGCAAACCGCGAGGGAGACATCTTCACCTTCGACAAACCTGGTATGTAAGGGCCAGACCCCCCAGACTCAGGGGATGAGGGGCTGAGCCCAGCAACTTACACTGATATAGCACCTTTAACGTACTCAAATGTCTGATGGTGCTTCACACAGTGTCGAATAAAACTTAATACCTTGGGAGTCATCAGGGCCGAGGACTGGAGGATTGCAAACATTACGCCTTTGTTCAGAAAAGGTTGTAAGGATAAGCCCAGCAACGTCGGACCAGTCAGCTTAACTTCAGCGGTGGGCAAGATTCTGGAAACACTTACTCGGGATAGAATTGGCAGGTCACGTGCAAAAATAGGGGTTGATAAGGAAGAGCCAGCGTGGGTTTCTAAAGGGGAAATCATGTTGAACTAACTTGCTGGAGTTTTTTTTGGACTGAAAAGGTCGATGAGGGTAACGCAGTTGATGCAGTGTACGTGGACTTTCAAAAGGCATTTGACACAGTGCCACACAGCAGACCTGTGAGAAAAGTTATTGCTCATGGAATAAAAGGGACAGCAACAACCAAATTGGCTAAAAATTAGGAAGCAGAGAGTAATGGTCCATTGACGTTTTTCAGGCTAAGGAAGGTTTGTAGTGGAGTTCCCCGGGGGTCGGTATGGGGATCCTTGCTCCTCCTGATGTATGTTACTCATCTCGATCTTGGTGTGCAGGGGACGATTTCAAAGTTTGCAGATGTTATGAAACTTGCGAGTGTTGGGAACTGCGAGGAGGACCATGCAGAACTTCAAAAGGACATAGACAAGTTGGTGGAGTGGGCAGGTGGGTGGCAGGTGAAGTTCAGTGTGGAGAAGTGTGAGGTGATGCATTTTGATAGGAAGAAGATGGACAGACAGCGTAAAACAAGGGTGAAATTTTGAAGGGGTGCTGGAGCAGAAAAGCTTGGGTGTATAGGTGCTTGGATCGTTGAAGATGGCAGGACAGGTGGAGAGCATAGTTAATAAAACATATAGTATCCTGGACTTTATTAATAGGGGCATAGAGTACAAGAGCGGGGAGGTTATGCTGAATTTATATAAGACCCTCATTAGACCTCAGCTGGAGTATTGTGTACAGTTCTGGGTACCATATTACAGGAAGGATGAGAATGCAGAGGAGGTTTACAAAAATGGTTCCAGGGATGAGAAACTTCAGCCATGAGGATAGATTGGTGAGGTTGGGGACTGTTCTCCTTGGAGGGGAGAAGCCTGAGAGGATAATTGATAGAAATATTCAAAATCATGAGGGGGCTGGATAGAGTAGATAGGGAGAAGCTGTTCCTGTTCGTAAAGGGATCGAGAATGAGGGGGCACAGATTTAAAGTGATTTGCAAAAGGAGCAAATGTGACGTGAGGAAAAAACTTTTACAGCGAGTGGTTCAGGTCTGGAATGCACTGCCAGGCAGTGTGGTGGAGGCAGGTTCAATCGAGGCGTTCAAGAGGGCATGAGATGGTTATTTGAATAGAAACAATGTGCAGGGGTATTGGGAAAAGGCAGGGCAATGGCACTAGGCCATAGTGCTCATTTGGAGAGCCAGTGCCTACAGGATGGGCCGAATGGCCTCCCACTGTGCTGTCAAAATTCCGTGATTCTGAACTCTACAGAGCATTTTAAAGAAGGAGAGAGAGGTGGCGAGGTTCAGGGAGAGAATTGGAGGAGGTTACAGAGATAGGGAGTGTTGTAGGGGCTGGAGGAGGTTACAGAGATAGGGAGGGTTGTAATGGCTGGAGGAGGTTACAGAGATAGGGGGGTTATGGGGCTGGAGGAGTTACAGAGATAGGGAGGGTTGTAGGGGCTGGAGGAGGTTACAGAGATAGGGAGGGTTGTAGGGGCTGGAGGAGGTTAGAGAGATAGGGAGGGTTGTAGGGGCTGGAGGAGGTTACAGAGATAGGGAGGGTTGTAGGGGCTGGAGGAGGTTACAGAGATAGGGAGGGTTGTAGGGGCTGGAGGAAGTTACAGAGATAGGGAGTGTTATAGGGGCTGGAGGAGGTTACAGAGATAGGGAGAGTTGTAGGGGCTGGAGGAGGTTACAGAAATAAGGGAGGGTTGTAGGGGCTGGAGGAGGTTACAGAGATAGGGAGGGTTGTAGGGGCTGGAGGAAGTTACAGAGATAGGGAGTGTTATAGGGGCTGGAGGAGGTTACAGAGATAGGGAGAGTTGTAGGGGCTGGAGGAGGTTACAGAAATAAGGGAGGGTTGTAGGGGCTGGAGGAGGTTACAGAGATAGGGAGGGGTGTAGGGGCTGGAGGAGGTTACAGAAATAAGGGAGGGTTGTAGGGGCTGGAGGAGGTTACAGAGATAGGGAGGGTTGTAGGGGCTGGAGGATGTTACAGAAATAAGGGAGGGTTGTAGGGGCTGGAGGAGGTTACAGAAATAAGGGAGGGTTGTAGGGGCTGGAGGAGGTTACATAGATAGGGAGGGTTGTAGGGGCTGGAGGAGGTTACAGAAATAAGGGAGGGTTGTAGGGGCTGGAGGAGGTTACAGAAATAAGGGAGGGTTGTAGGGGCTGGAGGAGGTTACAGAAATAAGGGAGGGTTGTAGGGGCTGGAGGAGGTTACAGAAATAAGGGAGGGTTGTAGGGGCTGGAGGAGGTTACAGAAATAAGGGAGGGTTGTAGGGGCTGGAGGAGGTTACAGAAATAGGAAGGGCTGTAGAGAATGGAAGAGGTTACAGGGATAGGGAGGGTTGGAGGAGGTTGGATGGCTGAGATAGGGAGGGCCAAGGTCATGAAGCGATTTGAAAGCAAGGATGTTGATTTCCAAATTGAGGCGTTGCCTATCTGGGAACCAGTGAGTACAGGTGATGTTGGGCGAATGGGACTCGATGCAGCAGAGTTTTGGATGACCTCAAGTTTACAGAGGGGAGAATGTGGAAGGTCAGTCTGGAATGCATTGGAAGGGTGAAGACTAGAGGTAACACAGGCAGGATGAGCAAGTCAGCTGAAGCGAGTTGGGTGATGTTATAAAGGTGGAAATGGGCCATCTTAACAAAGGTGCAAACATGGAGTTAAAAGCTCACCTCAGAGTCATCTGCTACACCCGAGGCTGTGAACGGTGTTTCAGCCTCAGACAGTTACCAGGGAGAGGGATGGAGTTGGTGACGGGGAATGGGCTTTGTTGGAGATTGGAGACCAACGGCTTCACTCTTCCCGACATTTAATTGGAGGAAATTTCAGCCCGCCCAGCACGGGGTGTTGGGTAAGCAGTCCGCTAATCTAGCAACCGTGGAGGAGCCGAGAGAGGTGGTGGTGAGTTTGAGTCGGGTGTCGCCAAGTGTCCGGGTGAAAGCTGAAGCTGTGCTTTCAGATGTTGCTGAGGGGCTGCGTGTGGGTGAGAAATAGGAGGGGGTCAAGGAGAGATCCCAGGGAGGGGTCACCAGGTCTCACGGTGAGGGAACAGGAAGAGAAACCATTGATGGTGATTCTCTGGCCACGATTCGATAGGTCAGAGTGGAACCAGGTGAGGGCAGTCCCTCCCTGCTGGACGACAGTGGGGGAGGTGTTGGAGGAGGGTGGTGTGGTCAATGTGTCAAAGGCTGTTAAACAAGGTCGAGGAGGACGAGGAGGGAAAGTTTACCCTTGTCACGGTCACACCAGATGTCAGCTGTGACTTTGGTAAGAGCTGGTTCAGTAAAGTGGCAGGGATGGAACCTGGACTGGAGGGATCTGAACGTGGAGGACCGGGAAAGATGGGAATGAGGTCTAGAGGTGACAACACGATCAGGAAAGGGATAGTTTGCAGCCGGGGCGGGTAGTCTGCATGGACAGGAGCCAATGGTGGTTTTTTGAGAGGGATGCTGAAGTAAGGACAGTACGTGCACAGAGAGAACTGTTAACAATATCGTGATTTGAGGAGCAGGGAGGGAGGTCAGAAGTTAAGTGAGAGTGTCTGTGTACCCAAATTAGTCGCCACTGTGTGTCGGAATGTATCACACAGCGACGGGCGCTCACACACACAGTGACGGGCGCTCACACCTGGGCGCTCACACCTGGGCACTCGCGCACTGTGACCCGTGCTCTCTCTCTCACACACACACACACACACACACACACACACAGCGATGGGCGCTCACACCTGGGCACTTGCGCACTGTGACCCGCGCTCGTTCTCTCTCTCTCTCTCTCTCTCTCTCTCTCACACACACACACACACACACACACACACACACACACACACACACACACACACACACACACAGCGACGGGCACTCACACCTGGGCACT
>NC_054495.1:8318824-8358824 GCF_017639515.1 Carcharodon carcharias | reverse complement strand
TCCGTCTCTCTCTCTCTCGGTCCGTCTCTCTCTCTCTCGGTCCGTCTCTCTCTCTCTCGGTCCGTCTCTCCCTCTCTCGGTCCGTCTCTCCCTCTCTCGGTCCGTCTCTCCCTCTCTCGGTCCGTCTCTCCCTCTCTCGGTCCGTCTCTCCCTCTCTCGGTCCGTCTCTCCCTCTCTCGGTCCGTCTCTCCCTCTCTCGGTCCGTCTCTCCCTCTCTCGGTCCGTCTCTCCCTCTCTCGGTCCGTCTCTCCCTCTCTCGGTCCGTCTCTCCCTCTCTCGGTCCGTCTCTCCCTCTGTCTCTGTGTGCCTGTCTCTCTCTCCGTCAGATAAAGGGGGTACTGTGTGTGTGTCTCTCTCTGTCTTTCTCTCTTCCTGTGTGATCTGTCTCTCTATCTCTGTCTCATTCTCCATCAGGCAAGGGGCAATTTTCTCCTACACACACTCTCTCACACACACACAGACACACACACACATACATACAGACACACATACATACAGACACACATACATACACACACACATACACACACACGCACATTCACACACACACGCACATTCACACACACACGCACATTCACACACACACGCACATTCACACACACACACGCACATTCACACACACACACGCACATTCACACACACATAATCACACACACTTACACATACACGTGTTTACATGATGGACGGACACACGCAGCTTTGCACTGACCTCTGAATGTTCGGGTAATTTTCTAAGCTCCCACATTCACCATTAACTTTCCCTCTGAGTGTGGAGGACAATTTGCTCCTCCTGCAAGTAACCACTGGTCTCCCTCTCTCTCTCTCAGCTACACAATCCCCCCTCACTCACCATTCCCCCCCTTAACTCACCATACCCCCCCGTCTCACTCACTATTCCCCCTCAACTCACCATTCCTCACCGTTTCCCCCCTCTCACCCACCAGTCCCCCCTAACTCACCTGTTCCCCCTCCCATCCACCAGTGCCCCCTCCCGCCCACCAGTGCCCCCTCCCGCCCACCAGTGCCCCCTCCCGCCCACCAGTGCCCCCTCCCGCCCACCAGTGCCCCCTCCCGCCCACCAGTGCCCCCTCCCGCCCACCAGTGCCCCCTCCCGCCCACCAGTGCCCCCTCCCGCCCACCGTTAACACCCTCCCGCCCACCGTTAACCCCCTCCCGCCCACCGTTAACCCCCTCCCGCCCACCGTTAACCCCCTCCCGCCCACCGTTAACCCCCTCCCGCCCACCGTTAACCCCCTCCTCCCGCCCACCGTTAACCCCCTCCTCCCGCCCACCGTTAACCCCCTCCTCCCGCCCACCGTTAACCCCCTCCTCCCGCCCACCGTTAACCCCCTCCTCCCGCCCACCGTTAACCCCCTCCTCCCGCCCACCGTTAACCCCCTCCTCCCGCCCACCGTTAACCCCCTCCTCCCGCCCACCGTTAACCCCCTCCTCCCGCCCACCGTTAACCCCCTCCTCCCGCCCACCGTTAACCCCCTCCTCCCGCCCACCGTTAACCCCCTCCTCCCGCCCACCGTTAACCCCCTCCTCCCGCCCACCGTTAACCTCCCTCACTCACATGCCCGTCACATCCACCAGTGCTCCACCTCCTTGGCCTCCCCTCCGCCCCACCCTCCCCCCTGCCCAATACAGTCAAAGGCAGGGACAACACAGTGGGATGCAAGTTCCATTTAGACCATAAGACATGGGAGCAGAAATTAGGCCATTCGGCCCATCGAGTCTGCTCCACCATTCAGTCATGGCTGATAGGTTTCTCAACCTCATTCTCCCGCCTTCTCCCCATAACCTTTGATCCCCCTTACCAATCAAGAACCTATCTATCTCGGTCTTAAATACACTCATTGACCTGGCCTCCACAGCCTTCTGTGGCAATGAATTCCATAGATTCACCACTCTCTGGCTAAAGAAGTTTCTCCTCATCTCTGTTCTAAAAGGTCTTCCCTTTACTCTGAGGCTGTGCCCTCGGGTCCTAGTCTCTCCTACTAATGGAAACATCTTCCCCACGTCCACTCTATCCAGGCCTTTCAGTATTCTGTAAGTTTCAATCAGATCCCCCCCTCATCCTGCTAAACTCCATCGAGTACAGACCCAGAGTCCTCAAACCTTCCTCATACGTTAAGCCTTTCATCCCTGGGATCATTCTCGTGAACCTCCTCCGGACCCTCTCCAGGGCCAGCACATCCTTCCTGAGATACGGGGCCCAAAATTGCTCACAATATTCTCAATGTGGTCTGACCAGAGCCTTATAAAGCCTCATTTGTGAAGTTATAGCCCAGGTTCTGAGAGCTGCTTGCTAACTGCCCCCTCTCTCTCTCTCTCTCTCCCTCTCTCCCCACCCTCCCTCCCTCCCTCTCTCCCCCTCCCTCCCTCTCTCCCCCTCCCTCCCTCTCTCCCCCTCCCTCCCTCTCTCCCCCTCCCTCCCTCTCTCCCCCTCCCTCCCTCTCTCCCCCTCCCTCCCTCTCTCCCCCTCCCTCCCTCTCTCCCCCTCCCTCCCTCTCTCTCCCTCCCTCCCTCTCTCCCCCTCCCTCCCTCTCTCCCCCTCCCTCCCTCTCTCCCCCTCCCTCCCTCTCTCCCCCTCCCTCCCTCTCTCCCCCTCCCTCCCTCTCTCCCCCTCCCTCCCTCTCTCCCCCTCCCTCCCTCTCTCCCCCTCCCTCCCTCTCTCCCCCTCCCTCCCTCTCCCTCCCTCCCTCTCTCCCGCGGTATCTCTCCCTCTCTCTCCCTCCCTCCCTCCCTCCCTCCCTCCCGCGGTATCTCTCCCTCTCTCTCCCTCCCTCCCTCCCTCCCTCCCGCGGTATCTCTCCCTCTCCCTCCCTCTCTCCCCACTCCCTCCCTCTCTCCCCACTCCCTCCCTCTCTCCCCACTCCCTCCCTCTCTCCCCACTCCCTCCCTCTCTCCCCACCTCCCTCCCTCCCTCTCCCTCCCTCTCCCTCTCTCTCTCTCACCCCCTCCCTCTCTCTCCCCCTCTCCCTATCTCCCCCTCCCTCTCTCCCCCTCCCCCCCCACAGCACAAGCCACTGCAGCCTTCCAGGCCCGCTACTCGGACATCTTCCCCACCAAGGTGTGCCTGCAGCTGAAGATCCGGGAGGTGCGGCAGAAAATCATGCAGACGGCCGCCCCGAACGAGCAGCCCCAGTCGCCCCCCGGCCAGCCACCCCAGGACCCGCTGGCCAGGGGCGAGGAGGAGGCCGAGACAGGGGAGGAGCCAGAGAGGCCGGAGCTGTCCCCGGGCGAGAGCGGAGACCCCGGCACCAACACGAGGTGATGACAGCGGCCGGGCGGATGGGAGGTGGCGGCCGGTTCCAAGCGGTTTTTTTTCTTTCCTGATTTTTATATATAGATTATATATAAATATATAAATGTATAAAAAAAAAACCAGTCCCAAGGCCCCACCGCCGGCGTGGGGAACAGGCGACACCGCCAAGCAGGGCCCCATGATCCCCCCCTCCCTCCCGCCCTCCAGGATGGCTCGAGACACTGACCTCGTGGCCCAAGGATCCTGCGGACAGCCAGCGCCAGGACAGTGACCGGGGCCGGCGGCCAGCGCCAGGACAGTGACCGGGGCCGGCGGCCAGCGCCAGGTCAGTGACCGCGGCCGGCGGCCAGCGCCAGGTCAGTGACCGCGGCCGGCGGCCAGCGCCAGGTCAGTGACCGCGGCCGGCGGCCAGCGCCAGGTCAGTGACCGCGGCCAGCGCCAGGTCAGTGACCGCGGCCGGCGGCCAGCGCCAGGTCAGTGACCGCGGCCGGCGGCCAGCGCCAGGTCAGTGACTGCGGCCGGCGGCCAGCGCCAGGTCAGTGACCGCGGCCGGCGGCCAGCGCCAGGTCAGTGACCGCGGCCGGCGGCCAACGCCAGGTCAGTGACCACGGCCAGCGCCAGCACAGTGACCGGAGCCGGCGGTCAGCGCCAGCACAGTGACTGGAGCCGGCGGTCAGCGCCAAGACAGTGACCGGAGCCGGCGGTCAGCGCCAGGACAGTGACCGGAGCCGGCGGTCAGCGCCAGGACATGGACTAGGGCCGGCGGTCAGCGCCAGGACAGTGCACCAGAGCCAGCGGTCGGCACCAGGTCAGTGACTGGAGCCGGCGGCCGGCACCTGGACAGTGCACCAGGGCCGGCGGTCGGCGCCAGGACAGTCACCAGAGCCAGCGGTCAGCGCCAGGACGGTGCACCGGGTCCAGGGCCAGGACAGTGCACCAGAGCCGGCGGCCAGCACCAGGACAGTGACCAGAGCCGGTGGTCAGCGCCAGGACAGTGACCGGGGCCAGGGGCCAGCGCCAGGACAGTGCACAAGGCCGGCAGCCAGCGCCAGGACAGTGACCAGGGTCGGCGGCCAGCGCCAGGACGGTGCGCAGGGCCAGCTCCAGAACAGTGCACCGGGGCCGGCGGCCAGGACAGTGACCAGGGCCGGCGGCCTGTCCGCAGGGGAGGGGACGTGGGTAGGGGAGACAGGACAACGTGTGGGCGAGCTTTGATAAGTACTCCGGCCCCCTTAAGCCCTGCCCCCACACACCACGCTCCCCGTCGCCTCGCCTCGATAGCCCAGGAGCAGTGGGCCGAGGGCTATTTCAGGCATGTCTGCTCGGAGCCCCTGCACTCTCTCTCGCACACACGCAGCGAGCTCCGGCGCTGGGAAAGGCTCCTGTGAGGACCTGCGCCCACACACACACACACAACACAAAAACAATCTGCAATACAAGGAATACTATACTCCCACCCCCATACTCACTGTCTGGGGAACATAGACTGCTTCTGTATGTTTCAAAGCCCAGTCCTTCACAACGGGATGTTTTTATCAGATCTAATTGTATTAGGGAGCTCTGTACAGATTCCCCACTATGTTACTGATTCCAACCTCTCCCCACCCCCCTCCCAATCCCTCATTCTCTCACCCTCACTCTCCCCTTTCTATACCCCCTCTGCTTTCTCTCACTCCTCCTCACCACCCCCCCCCCCCCAACTACTTTGCTTCTCCCTCTCCTTTGTCACCCCCTCTGTTCCTTCCCTCTGTCACTCTATCTCCCTTTCTCTCTCTCACACACTCCCCTCTTCACCCCCATCCCACACACGCTCTCCCTCCACCTCTCACTTTTCCCTACCCCCCCACCTGCCCTTTCATTTCCCACACCCGATTTCATTCCCCCCCCCCACCCCTCCGGATGCTCTCACTCCTCCCTCCTCTTCCCTCTCTCCTTCCTTCCACCTCCGCACCACCAGCCCACCCACCCCCCCCCACCCCCCGGCCTCCAGCTATCTCTTGTGCTAAAGCATTCTGTACAGAATATGTAAAGTTGCTTTGTATTATAGATTGAAGCTGCCCCTAAGGGGTAACATCTCCTAACTGTGCAAAATGTGTTTTTAATACAATCCTTGACACCCTGTCTTAACTCACTGTGTGAACGACAAGTCAACTGCCTTCAGCCCCCATTACACCCATCTGCCCAGGTGCTGTAGGAGTCTCTCTCTCTTTCTCCTTGTCTGCCACTCCCTGTCTGTCTCTCCCACCCCCTCCCTGTCTGTCTCTCTCCCCCCTCCCTCCCTGTCTGTCTCTCTCCCCCCCCGCTCCCTGTCTGTCTCTCTCCCTCCCTCCCTGTCTGTCTCTCTCCCCCCCTCCCTGTCTGTGTCTCTCCCACACCCTCCCTGTCTGTCTCTCTCCCCCCCTCCCTGTCTGTCTCTCCCACACCCTCCCTGTCTGTCTCTTCCCCCCCCTCCCTGTCTGTGTCTCTCCCACCCCCTCCCTGTCTGTCTCTCTCCCTCCCTCCCTGTCTGTCTCTCTCCCCCCCTCCCTTTCTGTCTCTCCCACACCCTCCCTGTCTGTCTCTTCCCCCCCCTCCCTGTCTGTCTCTCTCCCCCCCTCCCTGTCTGTCTCTCCCACCCCCTCCCTGTCTGTCTCTCCCACCCCCTCCCTGTCTGTCTCTTCCCCCCCCTCCCTGTCTGTCTCTCTCCCCCCCTCCCTGTCTGTCTCTCCCACCCCCTCCCTGTCTGTCTCTTCCCCCCCCTCCCTGTCTGTCTCTCTCCCCCCCTCCCTGTCTGTCTCTCTCCCCCCCTCCCTGTCTGTCTCTCCCACCCCCTCCCTGTCTGTCTCTCCCCCCTTCCCTGTCTGTCTCTCCCTCCCCTCCCTGTCTGTCTCTCCCACCCCCTCCCTGTCTGTCTCTTCCCCCCCCTCCCTGTCTGTCTTTCTTTTCCCACCCCCCCCAACACCACTCCGCTTGCTTGCTCTCTCCGTCTCTGTGTGATCGATGGGGGCACTCGGGCTGGTACACACTCGGTGTGATCGATGGGGGCGCTCGGGCTGGTACACACTTGGTGTGATCGATGGGGGTACTCGGGCTGGTACACACTCGGTGTGATCGATGGGGGCGCTCGGGCTGGTACACACTTGGTGTGATCGATGGGGGTACTCGGGCTGGTACACACTCGGTGCGATCGATGGGGGTACTCGGGCTGGTACACACTCGGTGCGATCGATGGGGGTACTCGGGCTGGTACACACTCGGTGTGATTGATGGGGGCATTGGTGCTGGTACACACTCGGTGTGATCGATGGGAACATTGGTGCTGGTACACACTCGGTGTGATCGATGGGAACATTGGTGCTGGTACACACTCGGTGTGATCGATGGGGGCATTGGTGCTGTTACACACTCGGTGTGATCGCTGGGGGCATTGGTGCTGGTACACACTCGGTGTGATCGATGGGGGCATTGGTGCTCGTACACACTCGGTGTGATCGATGGGGGCATTGGTGCTGGTGCACACTCGGTGTGATCGATGGGGACACTGGGGCTGGTACACACTCGGTGTGATTGATGGGGACATTGGTGCTGGTACACACTCGGTGTGATCGATGGGGGCATTGGTGCTGGTACACACTCGGTGTGATCGATGGGGACACTCGGACTGGTACACTCTCGGTGTGATCGGTGGGGACATTGGTGCTGGGGTACACTCGTGATCGATGGGGACATTGGTGCTGGTACACACTCGGTGTGATCGATGGGGACACTCGGGCTGGTACACACTCGATGTGATCGATGGGGGCGCTCGGGCTGGTACACACTCGATGTGATCGATGGGGGCATTGGTGCTGGTACACACTCGGTGTGATCGATGGGGGCACTCGGGCTGGTACACACTCGGTGTGATCGATGGGGGCGCTCGGGCTGGTACACACTCGATGTGATCGATGGGGGCGCTCGGGCTGGTACACACTCGGTGTGATCGATGGGGGCACTCGGGCTGGTACACACTCGGTGTAATCGATGGGGGCATTGGTGCTGGTACACACTCAATGTGATCGATGGGAGCGCTCGGGCTGATACACACTCGGTGTGATCGATGGGGGCGCTCGGGCTGGTACACACTCGGCGTGATCGATGGGGGCGCTCGGGCTGGTACACACTCGGCGTGATCGATGGGGGCGCTCGGGCTGGTACACACTCGGCGTGATCGATGGGGGCGCTCGGGCTGGTACACACTCGGCGTGATCGATGGGGGCGCTCGGGCTGGTACACACTCGGCGTGATCGATGGGGACATTGGTGCTGGTACACACTCGGTGTGATCGATGGGGGCATTGGTGCTGGTACACACTCGGTGTGATCGATGGGAACATTGGTGCTGGTACACACTCGGTGTGATCGATGGGGGCATTGGTGCTGGTACACACTCGGCGTGATCGATGGGGACATTGGTGCTGGTACACACTCGGTGTGATCGATGGGAACATTGGTGCTGGTACACACTCGGTGTGATCGATGGGGGCACTCGGGCTGGTACACACTCGGTGTGATTGATGGGGACATTGGTGCTGGTACACACTCGGTGTGATCGATGGGGGCATTGGTGCTGGTACACACTCGGTGTGATCGATGGGGGCACTCGGGCTGGTACACACTCGGTGTGATTGATGGGGACATTGGTGCTGGTACACACTCGGTGTGATTGATGGGGGCGCTCGGGCTGGTACCCACTCGGTGTGATTGATGGGGGCGCTCGGGCTCTGTACCCACTCGGTGTGATTGATGGGGGCGCTCGGGCTGGTACCCACTCGGTGTGATTGATGGGGGCGCTCGGGCTGGTACACACTCGGTGTGATCGATGGGGGCACTCGGGCTGGTACACAAGGTGTGATTGATGGGGGCACTCGGGCTGGTACACACTCGGTGTGATCGATGGGGGCATTGGTGCTGGTACACACTCGGTGTGATCGATGGGGGCACTCGGGCTGGTACACACGGTGTGATTGATGGGGGCACTCGGGCTGGTACACACTCGGTGTGATCGATGGGGGCATTGGTGCTGGTACACACTCGGTGTGATCGATGGGGGCATTGGTGCTGGTACACACTCGGTGTGATGGATGGGGGCACTCGTGCTGGTACACACTTGGTGTGATCGATGGGAACATTGGTGCTGGTACACACTCGATGTGATCGATGGGGGCATTGGTGCTGGTACACACTCGGTGTGATCGATGGGGACACTCGGGCTGGTACACACTCGGTGTGATCGATGGGGGCACTCGGGCTCTGTACCCACTCGGTGTGATTGATGGGGGCACTCGGGCTCTGTACCCACTCGGTGTGATTGATGGGGGCGCTCGGGCTGGTACCCACTCGGTGTGATTGATGGGGGTGCTCGGGCTGGTACACACTCGGTGTGATCGATGGGGGCACTCGGGCTGGTACACACGGTGTGATTGATGGGGGCACTCGGGCTGGTACACACTCGGTGTGATCGATGGGGGCATTGGTGCTGGTACACACTCGGTGTGATCGATGGGGACATTGGTGCTGGAACACACTCTGTGTGATCGATGGGGGCATTGGTGCTGGTACACACTCGGTGTGATCGATGGGGGCACTCGTGCTGGTACACACTTGGTGTGATCGATGGGGGCATTGGTGCTGGTACACACTCGGTGTGATCGATGGGAACATTGGTGCTGGTACACACTCGGTGTGATTGATGGGAACATTGGTGCTGGTACACACTCGATGTGATCGATGGGGACATTGGTGCTGGTACACACTCGGTGTGATCGATGGGGACACTCGGGCTGGTACACACTCGGTGTGATCGATGGGGGCACTCGGGCTGGTACACACTCGATGTGATCGATGGGGGCATTGGTGCTGGTACACACTCGGTGTGATCGATGGGGGCGTTGGTGCTGGTACACACTCGGTGTGATCGATGGGGCCATTGGTGCTGGTACACGCTCGGTGTGATCGATGGGGCCATTGGTGCTGGTACACGCTCGGTGTGATCGATGGGGACATTGGTGCTGGTACACACTCGGTGTGATCGATGGGGGAATTGGTGCTGGTACCCACTCGGTGTGATCGATGGGGACGTTGGTGCTGGTACACACTCGGTGTGATCGATGGGGGCATTGGTGCTGGTACACACTCGGTGTGATGGATGGGGGCACTCGGGCTGGTACACACTCGGTGTGATCGATGGGGACGTTGGTGCTGGTACACACTCGGTGTGATCGATGGGGGCATTGGTGCTGGTACACACTCGGTGTGATGGATGGGTCACTCGGGCTGGTGTACACTGATTGTGGGCTATGTTGTGGCGCACACACCATGGTGTGTGGAGCACCATCATCCTGTCGGGGAGGTGTCTTCGCTGGTTCCTGGCAAAGGATTATTGTTGCTGTTGAAGGGTTATCAGGGTGAGAGATCTTGGAACCCCCTCAGTCAGCTTCACACGGTAAGTGCACTGCCAGAACCTACTTCCCACCAGTGTGAACACTTTTCCCACTCCACCACCCCCCCAGCTCCCCCCCCCCCCCCACCACACACACACACACACACAAAGGCATCTGATCCAACCCCCGTGATGAAGGAGGGAAGACTAAAAGCTAAATACCGCCGATTTTGGAAATAGGAAATAAAAAGCGAAAACTCTGGAAAAACTCAGTAGGTCTGGCAGCAAGTGTGGAGGGAGAAACCAAGTTAACCTTTTGACTCATCGAAAGGAAGCCAGCTGCCTGGGGCTCCACAGCAACTCAATGGGACTGGAGCCAGAGGGTGCAGTGAAGAAAACAAAATAATGGGAGAAGCAGCCAGCAGTCACCTCCCCTTTAATGGGGACATGCTGCCCTTCCCCTTTTAGGGGTTGGTGGCAGAGCAGTCCCATCCTGAAGGCTGCAGCTGCTCCCTGCTGGCACCACACCGGCCGTGCAGGAAATGTGACACAAACCTGTCAGATTGTACCGCAGGCCAGTGTCAGAGTGTTTCTGGAAAATTGCAATGGGGAGCCTTACTCTGTATCTAACCCCGTGCTGTACCTGTCCTGGGAGTGTTTGATGGGGACAGTGTAGAGGGAGCTTTACTCTGTATCTAACCCTCTGCTGTACCTGTCCTGGGAGTGTTTGATGGGGACAAGGTAGAGGGAGCTTTACTCTGTATCTAACCCCGTGCTGTACCTGTCCTGGGAGTGTTCGATGGGGACGGTGTAGAGGGAGATTTACTCTGTATCTAACCCCGTGCTGTACCTGTCCTGGGAGTGTTTGATGGGGACAGTGTAGAGGGAGCTTTACTCTGTATCTAACCCTCTGCTGTACCTGTCCTGGGAGTGTTTGATGGGGACAGTGTAGAGGGAGCTTTACCCTGTATCTAACCCCGTGCTGTACCTGTCCTGGGAGTGTTTGGTGGGGACAGTGTAGAGGGAGCTTTACCCTGTATCTAACCCCGTGCTGTACCTGTCCTGGGAGTGTTTGATGGAACAGTGTAGAGGGAGCTTTACTCTGTATCTAACGCCATGCTGTACCTGTCCTGGGAGTGTTTGATGGAGGCAGTGTAGAGGGAGATTTACTCTGTATCTATCCCTGTGCTGTACCTGTCCTGGGAGTGTTTGATGGGGACAGTGTAGAGGGAGTTTTACTCTGTATCTAACCCCGTGCTGTACCTGTCCTGGGAGTGTTTGATGGGGACAGTGTAGAGGGAGCTTTACTCTGTATCTAACCCCGTGCTGTACCTGTCCTGGGAGTGTTTGATGGGGACAGTGTAGAGGGAGCTTTACTCTGTATCTAACCCCGTGCTGTACCTGTCCTGGGAGTGTTTGATGGGGACAGTGTAGAGGGAGCTTTACTCTCTACCTAACCCCGTGCTGTACCTGTCCTGGGAATGGTTGGAAAAGAGTAGTTCCTAACCCTCCCCGATCCATTGTACAGTGTATCAGTAACTCCTACCCCCCCAGACGCTTTTCCATCTCCTTTCTCTCTGAAATGTATTCTGATTCTCCCGGTTTGAAATGCTACTCTGCTTTCTTGGTGGGTAGGCTGCATCTTAGCCTGTTTCTCGCTCTGCTTCTCCCCATTCTAACTGCTTGTTGCATTTCTCCATTCCTGTTACTTTCTTCTGTCTTTTTCCCCATCTTTGTCTCTCGCTCTTCTCCGTCCCACTCTGTCTCTTCATTACTCTGTCTCTTTCTCTCTGAATGGAGAATGACTGTTTTAATTGCTTTTGAATTGAATTGTCAAAAACCCGCCTGCTGGTCCATCCTGACAACATGTAAAACGTTTTATTGTTCAGGAAACGACCATGTTCAACTCATTACCCACCATCTGCACTGCTGTGTTTGAGTAACCAAATGTATGTACTTGTGTCTAGGGTGTGTCTGAAAGCACGTGTGTGTGAGTATGCATGGAGGCAAGCTTGTGTTTGTGTACATGCCCATGATTGTGTGCGCACGCATATACATGACTTTATTCAGTATTGAGATCTGGGTTTTGTTTGCTTGGCCATTATTTATTACCCATCAGTCCTTGTTTATAGTTACCTGAGGAAGACACATCCCTCACTGCCCTAAACTGAATTCATATTCTCAAACTGACGGTATCAGCGTACATTTCTGTGTGGGTGTATATATGGTTTGTATGTGTATATGGATTTTTGTATAAATGGGTTTGTGTGTGTGTATCTGTTCCTGTGTAATTCGGTTTGTGTGTGTGTCAGTTCCTGTGTAATTCGGTTTGTGTGCGTGTCGGTTCCTGTGTAATTCAGGGTGTGTGTGTGTGTGTGTCGGTTCCTGTGTAATTCGGTTTGTGTGTGTGTGTGTCGGTTCCTGTGTAATTTGGTTTGTGTGTGTGTGTGTCGGTTCCTGTGTAATTTGGTTTGTGTGTGTGTGTGTCGGTTCCTGTGTAATTCGGTTTGTGTGTGTGTATCTGTTCCTGTGTAATTCGGTTTGTGTGTGTGTGTCAGTTCCTGTGTAATTCGGTTTGTGTGCGTGTCGGTTCCTGTGTAATTCGGGGTGTGTGTGTGTGTGTGTGTGTGTCGGTTCCTGTGTAATTCGGTTTCTGTGTGTGTGTGTCGGTTCCTGTGTAATTCGGTTTCTGTGTGTGTGTGTCGGTTCCTGTGTAATTTGGTTTGTGTGTGTGTGTGTCGGTTCCTGTGTAATTTGGTTTGTGTGTGTGTGTGTCGGTTCCTGTGTAATTCGGTTTGTGTGTGTGTGTGTGTCGGTTCCTGTGTAATTCGGTTTGTGTGTGTGTGTGTGTCGGTTCCTGTGTAATTCGGTGTGTGTGTGTGTGTGTTGGTTCCTGTGTAATTCGGTTTGTGTGTGTGTGCGTGTCGGTTCCTGTGTAATTCGGGGTGTGTGCGCGTGTCGGTTCCTGTGTAATTCGGTGTGTGTTGGTTCCTGTGTAATTCGGTGTGTGTGGGTTCCTGTGTAATTCGGTTTGTGTGTGTGTCGGTTCCTGTGTAATTCGGTTTGTGTGTGTGTGTGTGTGTCGGTTCCTGTGTAATTCGGTTTGTGTGTGTGTGTGTGTCGGTTCCTGTGTAATTCGGTGTGTGTGTGTGTGTGTTGGTTCCTGTGTAATTCGGTTTGTGTGTGTGTGCGTGTCGGTTCCTGTGTAATTCGGGGTGTGTGTGTGTGTTGGTTCCTGTGTAATTCGGTGTGTGTTGGTTCCTGTATAATTCGGTGTGTGTTGGTTCCTGTGTAATTCGGTGTGTGTTGGTTCCTGTGTAATTCGGTGTGTGTGGGTTCCTGTGTAATTCGGTTTGTGTGTGTGTCGGTTCCTGTGTAATTCGGTTTGTGTGTGTGTGTGTGTGTGTCGGTTCCTGTGTAATTCGGTTTGTGTGTGTCGGTACCTGTGTAATTCGGTTTGTGTGTGTGTGTGTCGGTTCCTGTGTAATTCGGTTTGTGTGTGTGTGTCGGTTCTTGTGTAATTCGGTCTGTGTGTGTGTGCGTGTGTGTGTGTCGGTTCCTGTGTAATTCGGTTTGTGTGTGTGTGTGTGTCGGTTCCTGTGTAATTCGGTTTGTGTGTGTGTGTGTCGGTTCCTGTGTAATTCGGTTTGTGTGTGTGTGTGTGTGTCGGTACCTGTGTAATTCGGTTTGTGTGTGTGTGTGTGTGTGTCGGTACCTGTGTAATTCGGTTTGTGTGTGTGTCGGTTCCTGTGTAATTCGGTTTGTGTGTGTGTGTCGGTTCCTGTGTAATTCGGTTTGTGTGTGTGTGTCGGTTCCTGTGTAATTCGGTTTGTGTGTGTGTGTGTGTGTGTGGGTTCCTGTGTAATTCGGTTTGTGTGTGTGTGTGTGTGTCGTTTCCTGTGTAATTCGGTTTGTGTGTGTGTCGTTTCCTGTGTAATTCGGTTTGTGTGTGTGTGTCGGTTCCTGTGTAATTCGGTTTGTGTGTGTGTGTCGGTTCCTGTGTAATTCGGTTTGTGTGTGTGTGTCGGTTCCTGTGTAATTCAGTCTGTGTGTGTGTGTGTGTCGGTTCCTGTGTAATTCGGTCTGTGTGTGTGTGTCGGTTCCTGTGTAATTCGGTTTGTGTGTGTGTGTGTGTCGCTTCCTGTGTAATTCGGTTTGTGTGTGTGTGTGTGTGTGTGTGTCGGTTCCTGTGTAATTCGGTTTGTGTGTGTGTGTGTGTGTGTCGGTTCCTGTGTAATTCGGTTTGTCTGTGTGTGTGTGTGTGTGTGTGTGTGTGTGTCGGTACCTGTGTAATTTGGTGTGTGTGTGTGTGTGTGTCGGTTCCTGTGTAATTCGGTTTGTGTGTGTGTGTGTCGGTACCTGTGTAATTCGGTTTGTGTGTGTGTGTTGGTACCTGTGTAATTCGGTTTATGTGTGTGTGTGTGTGTGTGTGTCGGTTCCTGTGTAATTCGGTTTGTGTGTGTGTGTGTGTGTCGGTTCCTGTGTAATTCGGTTTGTGTGTGTGTGTGTGTCGGTTCCTGTGTAATTCGGTTTGTGTGTGTGTGTGTGTGTCGGTTCCTGTGTAATTCGGTTTGTGTGTGTGTGTGTCGGTTCCTGTGTAATTCGGTTTGTGTGTGTGTGTGTATCGGTTCCTGTGTAATTCGGTTTGTGTGTGTGTGTGTCGGTTTCTGTGTAAATCGGCTTGTGTGTAAGTGGTTGGTGGGGGCTGGGCTGGTTTGAATTGTTCAGTATCGAAGCAGAGACAGAGACAGACAGACAGCAGGATAAACAAACTCAATCCTTTATTAATGTGTTTTACAACTCGAGCCCCAGGGTCACGACGCACTAACCCCAACCCTTGGGGGCATGACACACCCCCACGATTGCGATACATTGACCCTGACCACTCAGGGTCACGACAGACCGAACCTGACCCAACACACACACACCACCACCACCGCCCCC
Organism: Carcharodon carcharias; assembly: GCF_017639515.1. Classification (NCBI taxonomy): domain Eukaryota; kingdom Metazoa; phylum Chordata; class Chondrichthyes; order Lamniformes; family Lamnidae; genus Carcharodon; species Carcharodon carcharias. Next base: position 8,344,210 of record NC_054495.1, on the reverse strand, counting down.
CCTCCACCCCTCACCCTGCATCGTGACACACCAACAGGGTCACAACATCATGATTCTGGGGGTGCAAATCTGGCCAACAGGATCTGCCAACTCCCTTTCCCAGGTGAAGCAGAGTTCCGGGTGGGCTTGACCATTCCCCTAACCCTCCTCCAGGGGCCTGACCACACTCCTAACCCCCCCAGGGGGGACCTGACCACTCCCCGTCTCCACCCTGAGCACCCCTAACTCGATCAGGGTGAGCGTATCTACATTTGGCACAATGCACTTCCCCATACACAGTCTCGGGTTTATCTCAGTGCGTCTGGCCTGGGGTCCCCACACACAGCTGTGAAAATGAAAGATCCCCTCACCAGATCCTTGCTGGTGAACCCAATACTGTCAAACAGAGGAAGTAATGCAGTTTTTATAGGGGAGTGTATGTATGGATTTGAGGCAGAGTAAAGCTCCCTCTACGCTGTCCCTATCAAACACTCCCAGGACAGGTACAGCACGGGGTTAGATACAGAGTAAAGCTCCCTCTACGCTGTCCCCATCAAACACTCCCAGGACAGGTACAGCACGGGGTTAGATACAGAGTAAAGCCCCCTTGAATGAGGCTGCTCCCAGTTTGATGCAGTGGGAAGGGGGAAGAGATCTTGCAGTCCTGTGTGTGTTGCCATGCTTCTCTCGTCACTCACATCTCCCCATGCTCCTGCTGTTAATGTCACTGCGTGTGCTTTTTGACAGGCGTCTGGACACTGAGGTACTCCCCGAAAACGTTGTAGTGAGGTGGCAGGCAGTCGCCCAGGGTCTCAGGAGCCAGCTGAGGTCTCGGGGACATGACCGTGGGCGATGTCTGGCTCCAGGGCAGCTCGGTCTCTTGGCTTGCTTTGCCATTCTGCAATGAAGGGATGGAAAACACAGCCGTCAGGTCACCTTTGACCCTATAACCTCCCCGCCCCAGCCAACGAGCTCTTCCCCTCCCTCCCTTGAACTCCCCCCAACTCCAGTCCACATTGTTATCTCACCTACATTACCCTTGTCCATTCTTCACAGTTCTCCCCCCAGACAATGTTTATTCGCCATGTTGAATAGCGATACATATTGACTGCCGGACACCAGGCAGAACTCCCCTGCAATGCTGCCATGAGTGGCTGCAGGATCTTATACGACCTCTTCAGAAGGTAGGTGGGGCCTCATTGGACATTTGATCTGAAAGACAGCCCTTCCGACAGCGCAGCGCTCCCTCGGCGCTGACCCTCCGACAGCGCGGCGCTCCCTCGCCGCTGACCCTCCGACAGCGCGGCGCTCCCTCGCCGCTGACCCTCCGACAGCGCGGCGCTCCCTCGGCGCTGACCCTCCGACAGCGCGGCGCTCCCTCATTTTAATCCCACTTTCCAGCCCCTGGTCCGTAGCTTTGCAGGTTCCAGCACTTCAGGTGCAGGTCCAGGTACCTTTTAAATGAGTCGAGCATTTCAGCCTCAACCACCAACTTAGGCCATGAATCCCAGACACCCACCACCTTCTGGGTGAAACAGATTCTCCTCCTGTCCCCTCCACTCCTTCTACCAACCACCTCCAATCTGTACCCCCTGGTAACTGACCCCTCAGCGAGGGGGAACAAGTCTTTCCTGTCTACCCTATCTCGGCCCCTCATAATTTTGTAAACCTCAATTAGGGAACCCCTCAGCCTCCTCTGTTCTCGGGAGAACAACCCCAGCCTATCCAATCCCTCCTCATCGCTGCAATTTTCCAGCCCTGGCAACATCCCTGTAAACCTTCTCTGTACAATTATGCCCTTCCTGTAATGTGGTGACCAGAACTGTACACAAAGTTCCAGCTGTGGCCTAACCAGCGTTTTATACAGTTCCAGAATCACATCCCTGCTTTTGTATTCGATACCTCACCCAATAAAGGAAAGCATCCCATATGCTTTCTTCACCACCTGTCCAGCCACCTTCAGGGACCTGTGGACAGGCACTCCGAGGTCTTTCACTTCCTCAACTCCTCTCAATATCATCCCAGCTCATTGACTATTCCCTTGCATTTGGGGAGGGCAAACAAAGCATTAGCTCACAATTTTCCAGACTGAATTCCATTTGCCACTTCTCCACCCACTCAGCCAAATCACTGATCTCATTCTGGAATCGACAGCTATTCTCTTCGCTATCAACTACATGCCCAGTTATTGTGCCATGTACAAAGTTACCAATCATGCCTCCCACATTTAAGTCCAAATCATTAAACCATTGCCCTTTGCCTCCTTTGACTGAGCCAATTTGGGATCCAACTCACCACCTTCCCCTGTATCCCAAGGGATCGCACCTTCCTGACCCAGTCTGCCATGTGAGACCTCGCCAAATGCCTTAATGAACTCCATGTAGACCACATCCACTGCACTACCCTCATCAATCCTCCTTGTTACTCCCTCAAAACATCCAACCAAATTAGTAAGACACGATCTTCCCCCAACAAAACCATGCTGACTATCCCTGATCAATCTGGGCCTTTCTAAGTGACAGGTTATCCCGTCTCTCAGAATCGATTCGAATAATTTGCCCACCACTGAAGTCAGGCTGCCCGGCCTATAATTTTCTGGCCCCATCCCTCGCACCCTTTTTAAATATTGGAATATTCTTCGCAGACCTTCAATCCTCTGGTAACTCACCTGTATCTAGTGAGGATTGGAAAATGATCCACACCTCCGACAGTGCAGCGCCCCCTCGGTGACGGCTCTCCGACAGCGCGACACTCTCTCCCCCCCCCCCACCACCCCCATCCCCACCGGCCCTCCGGGGGGGGGGGGGTGCCATGTTCTGGCAGCACAGCGCTCCCTCCGCACGGACACTGGGGCGTTTCAGCTCGGACCCCCACTTCCGTGACGTGCGACTTGTAGGCTGCCTCCTCCTCCTCCACAGGTGCCTAACAAACTGCCCCCCCCCCCCACCCCCCGGCCTTTCTCGGCGAGCCCGCGGCTGCAGCACTCACCACGGTGCTGGTCCCATTGGCCGTGGCGATGGAGAATAGCTCGGTGAAGTTCGGCACCGAGTCTCCGGTAAAGCCGGCATTCCCGTAGATGTGGTGAGGGAACTTGTCGAACCTGCTGTCCACGATGCCGATCTGAGAGGTGCGGACGTGGTAAGGGAAGTTCTTGTTGGCTGCCGACGGCCGGGTAATCACCTGTTAGACAGGGTGGAGAAGCCACAGAGCAATGTTTAGAAGCAGGGCGCGGCGCAGGAAAGCTCCAGGCTGCCTCTGCGGCCTACTGTCTCCCCTGGCACCCCCCCCCGTGTGTCCCACCCGCGCAGTCCGACATGGTCTGTGCGCAGAACAACGTGTCTTAGCACCGGTTCAGCCCTGATCGTTCTCCGGTACACCGCAGGGCCCCAATGATATTATCCATTAGTACCCCCCACCCCTAATCTTTCCCAGAGCCTGGTAGAAATGTGTCCTTCCTCATTCCGTTTTGAACACCTCTCTCAAATATCTTCATCGTGACCCCCCCAAAAAGCAAAATTACCGGGGGTCGGGTGGGGGGGGCAGCTGTGAAAACAGGGAACGCCAGAAATAGTCAGCAGGATCAGTGGAGCATTCATCTCAGGCCGAGACAGCCTCCAATGGGAAACGGGAAAGGTTCGTCAGGCGAGTAAAAGGAAGGGCGGGCGGTGGGAAAAGGAGCGGTCCGTGACGTGGAGGGTGGGAGCGATTAAACGAGGAGAGGGCTCGGGGCCTGGGGCCTTCTCCGCTCCGGGGAGAACCGATCCCAGCTTCCCTGCGCTCTCCACATTAACTGAGCTGCCTCATCCCTGGAACCACCTGGGAAACGTCCTCCTCGAGGCCCCCCTCCCAGAGTGTGTGTGGGGGGGGGGGGGTGCAGGAGTGGACTCGGCCCTCCAGCTGAGGCCTAATTGCCTTACTTTCTGTACTCGATGACTTTATTAATGAAGCCAAGGGTTCCACGTATTTCATTAACACCCATCTCAGCTTGTCGAGCCAGCCTCAAAGAATTGTGTACGCTCGTACCCTCCCCACCCCAAACCGGTGTAAAATCAGACCAATTGGTTCATTTCACCGCTTCCCCCCCCACCCCCCCCCCCCCACCCGTCTCCCTCCTCACTTTTCAGTCTAAAGTAGATCACTCAACTCTCGTCCATGTTCAATTTCATCCACCCGAACGTCTGCTCACTTAACCAGGCTGCCCCTCCTGATGTCTGTTACCATCCTCCTCACGGTCCTGAGACCTTACGCCTCGTGTACAGCTCATGAATTGTATTGAAGAGCAGCGGCCTGGATACCGATCCCAGGGGAACACCACTCAGATAAAAGCAAAAAAACTGCGGATGCTGGAAATCCAAAGCAAAAACACAAATACCTGGAAAAACTCAGCAGGTCTGGCAGCATCTGCAGAGAGGAACACAGTTAACGTTTCAAATCCGTATGACTCTTCAGCAGAACTAAGTAAAAATAGAAGAGAGGTGAAATATAAGCTGGTTAAAGGCGGGGTGGGGTGGGACAGGTAGAGCTGGATAGAGGGCCAGTGATAGGTGGAGATAACCAAAAGACGTCACAGACAAAAGGACAAAGAGGTGTTGAAGGTGGCGATATTATCTAAAGGAATGTGCTAATTAAGGGTAGAAAGCAGGACAAGCAAGGTACAGATAGCCCTAGTGGGGGTGGGGTGGGGTGAAGGAATCTGAAAAGGCTAAAAGGTAGAGATAAAACAATGGGTGGAAATACATTTAAAAATAATGGAAATAGGTGGGAAAAGAAAAACCTATATAAATTATTGGAAAAAACAAAAAGGAGGGGGAAGAAACGGAAAGCGGGTGAGGATGGAGGAGAGAGTTCATGATCTAAAATTGTTGAACTCAATATTCAGTCCGGAAGGCTGTAAAGTGCCTAGTCGGAAGATGAGGTGCTGTTCCTCCAGTTTGCATTGAGCTTCACTGGAACATTGCAGCAAGCCAAGGACAGACATGTGGGCAAGAGAGCAGGGTGGAGTGTTAAAATGGCAAGTGACAGGAAGGTCTGGGTGATGCTTGCGGACAGACTGATGTCTGCGTTTGGTCTGGTAGAGGAAACTGCATTGGGAGCAATGAATGCAGTTGACTAAATTGAGGGAAGTGCAAGTGAAATGCTGCTTCACTTGAAAGGAGTGTTTGGGCCCTTGGACGGTGAGGGGAGGGGAAATAAAGGGGCAGGTGTTGCACCTTTTGCAGTTGCATGGGAAGGTGCCATGGGAGGGGGTTGAGGAGTAGGGGGTGATGATCTCCAGTTTAATAAACAACCACTAACCACTAATCTCTGCTCTGTGTCCCTTCAATAAATTCGTGTCCAATTTTTCACTCTTCCTTTAATCCTATGAGCTTCCATTTGTTGCACTCTATTGTGAGATTCCCCCACCACCCCAACTTTTTTATTTTCCTTTAGAGATCACTTGATTTATTTAGCAGCAAATATATCTTCTGTTAGCTTTTTCTCTTCAATATCTTCTTTTAAAAATTCATTCACGGGACGTGGGCGTCGCTGGCTGGGCCCAGCATTTATTACCCATCCCAAATTGCCCCTTGAGAAGGTGGTGGTGAGCTGCCTTCTTGAGCTGCTGCAGTCCCTGTGGTGTAGGTACACCCACTGTGCTGTTAGGGAGGGAGTTCCAGGAGTTTGACCCAGTGATAGTGAAGGAACGGCCGATATATTTCCAAGTCAGGATGGTGAGTGTCTTGGAGGGGAACTTCCAGGAGGTGGTGTTCCCATGTGTCTGCCGCCCTTGTCCTTCTAGATGGTAGCGGTCGTGAAATTGGAAGGTGCTATCAAAGGAGCCTTGGTGAATTCCTGCAGTGCATCTTGTAGATAGTACACACACTGCTGCTACTGTGCATCGGTGATGGAGGGAGTGAATGTTTGTGGATGTGGTGCCAATCAAGCGGGGCTGCTTTGTCCTGGATGGTGTCGAGCTTCTTGAGTGTTGTGGGAGCTGCACTCATCCAGGCAAGTGGGGAGTATTCCATCACACACCTGACTTGCACTTTATAGATGGTGGACAGGGTTTGGGGAGTCAGGAGGTGTGTTACTCATCACAGGATTCCCAGCCTCTGACCTGCTCTTGTAGCCACAGTTCCATAGAGACAAAGGGCCAGTCTGCCTAGCAGAGGGACATATTGTACCCTGAATAAGCAACTTTATCACTCCTTTATGCTGCTTCAACCTACACACATTGTCTCACCTGTGTTTTTGTGATAGCAAGAGGATTATGAGAGAGAGTGAAATTGGAGATGGATAATGTCTGGGAGCTACTTATAAATAATTGTACAAATACGGTAGACAATGGAGAGCTACAAGCAGAGGAGCTGGAGGGTGAAGGCAATCAGTGCACAAATGCAGAGTCAAAGAGAAAGCAGACAGAAACTGAAAGAGGAACAAGCAAATCACACAGCATCCACCCCCACCCTTCCTCCCTCCCCCAGCCCCAGAGTAGGCTCAAGAGGCTGAATGGTCCACTGCTCCTATTTTCGACGTTCCTGCAGCATTTACAGCGCAGAAACAGGCCATTCAGTCCCACTTATCCATGCTGGTGTTTATCTCCCACCTCAGCCTCCTCCAACTCCCTCACCATATCGTTCTCTTCCTTTCTCCCTCGTGTGTTTATCCAGCTCCCGATACTATTCACCTCAACCATTCCCTGCAGTAGCTAGTTCCACATTCACACCACTCCCTGAGTGAAGACATTACTCCCAAATTTCCGACTGGGTTTATTAGTCGTAGTCAGAGGTCTACAGCATGGAAAAGGCCCTTCAGCCCATCGACTCTGCGCCAGTCAAACAAGTAGCTAAATTTCTAATCCTATTTTCCAGTACTAGGCTCATAGCTTTGTATTCCATGGCATCACAAGTGTACATCCAAATACTTCTTAAATGTTCTGAGGGTTCTGCCTCTGCCACCCTTTCAGGCAGAGAGTTCCAGATTCCCACCACCCTCTGGGTGAAAAAATTCTTCCTCACATCCCCTCTAAACCTCCTGCCTCTTACCTTAAATCTCTACCCCCTGGTTATTGATCCCTCCACCAAAGGGAAAAGTTCCTTCCTGTCTACCCTATCTCTGTCCCTCATAGTCCCTCAACCATGTTCCCCCTCAATCTCCTCTGCTCCAGGGAAAATAACCCCAGTATATCCAGTCTCTCCTCATAACTATAACTCTCCAGCCCAGGCAACATCCTGGTAAATCTCCTCTGCACTCTCTCTCTAGTGCAATCACATCCTTCCTATAATGCAGATTCCAGAACTGAACGCATTACTCTAGCTGCGGCCTAACCAGCATTTTATACAGTTCCAGCATAACCTCCCTGCTCTTATATTCTATGTCTCGGCTAATAAAGGCAAGTATACCATATGCCTTCTAAAGGCATATCTCTGAGATTGATGGGCACCTGGTGCTGGTCTCACCCACATCTGTAGAATCAGAGAATGGTTACAGCACAGGAGGAGGCCATTCAGCCCCTCATGCATTGTGCTGGCTCTCTGTGAGAGAGCAAGTCCCTTTCCTCCTAGCTTTTTAGTGTTACCCTGGCATCCTCAGATCCTTCCGCCAATGGGAACGGTTTCTCTCTGTCTACTCTGTCACAGAATCTCACAGTGCAGAAGAGGCCCTCGGCCCATCGAGTCTGCACCGACACGTGAGAAACACCTGACCTACCTACCTAATCCCATTTACCAGCACTTGGCCCATTCCCTTGAATGTTATGATGTACCAAGTGCTCATCCAGGTACTTTTTAAAGGATGTGAGGCAATCCGCCTCCACCACCCTCCCAGACAGCGCATTCCAGACCGTCACCACCCTCTGGGTAAAAAAGTTTTTCCTCACATCCCCCCTAAACCTCCTGCCCCTCACCTTGAACTTATGCCCCCTTGTGACTGACCCTTCAACTAAGGGGAACAGCTGCTCCCTATCCACCCTGTCCATGCCCCTCATAATCTTGTACACCTCGATCAGGTCGTCCCTCAGTCTTCTCTGCTCCAATGCAAACAACCCAAGTCTATCCAACCTCTCTTCATAACTTAAATGTTTCATCCCAGGCAACATCCTGGTGAATCTCCTCTGCACCCCCTCCAGTGCAATCACATCCTTCCTATAATGTGGTGACCAGAACTGCACACAGTACTCCAGCTGTGGCCTCACCTATACAACTCCAACATGACCTCCATACTTTTGTAATTGATGCCTCGATTGATAAAGGCAAGTGTCCATTATGCCTTTTTCACCACCCCACTAACATGCCCCTCTGCCTCCAGACCCCCTCATGATTTTGAACACCTCTATCTCTCAGCCGGTGGAAACACCTCTACGTTTATGCCTTATCAAACTCTTTCCAAGTTTAAAGTCCTTGACCAGGTTAACTTGGCCTTCGTTTCACTTGGGCTATAGAGCCCAACCCTGTCCAATCTCCCCTGGGGGAGGGGGAGTCAGACCTCGTATCAACCTGGATGGAAACTTAAAATCAGAGCGAGACAATTCAGGGAACACTTCTTCACCCAAAGGGCTGTAGAGGTATAAAACCCCCTACCAAAGAAAGCAGGAGATGTTAGCTCAGTTCACAACTTTAAATCCAAGATCCGTGCAATTTTGCTCGCTAAGGGATACAGAGCTAATGATCTAATTGAATGATGGAACAGGCTCGAGGGGCTGAATGGCCTCCTCCTGTTCCTGTGTGACAGGCTCGAGGGGCTGAATGGCCTCCTCCTGATCCCACACTCAAACCTGCCATATAATATTCATGACAGGGATAATTAGATTTCTTTTGAAAGTCCTGGTGCACAACAGGACCCTCACCCTGCCCTCTTCATCGGCCAGGACAGCTCTGAACCCTCTTTAACTCCTCGAGCACAGGGGCGATGGGAACTTGTCACCTTGCGATAGGAACATGGCCTCTCCTTTCCAACCTGTCAAAACTCACCAAGAAGACAGCGTGAGCGTAGAGGCAGATTCCCAGCTGGATCCCATTCACAATCTTCTCCCGTATCCATTTCGGAATGCCAAAATTAGCAATCAAAGCCATGACTGGGACAGCAAAGAACCTGGAGGAGAGGGTGTAGGGTTAGGCTTTATCTGGTAGCACCAAGTGTGTCTGTATCTTACTGAGAGTCTGTGTGTGTGTGTGTGTGTGCGCGCATGCCTCACTCCATGTGTCTCTCACACAGTGACACATGCGAACACGGTGAGTGTGTGAGACTGTGTGTCTCAGTGTGTGTGTGTGTGGGCGTGTGCATCTGTGTGTCTCTCACCGTGTGCACGTGTCATGGTGTATCCCTCTGTGTGTGTGTGTGTGTCTGTGTGTGTGTGTGTCTCAGTGTGTGAGGGACTGTTTCTCACTGCGCGTGTTTCACGGTGTGTGTGTGTTCCCGTGTGTGAGAGAGACTGTTTCTCACTGTGCATGTGTGTGCCTTGCTGTATGTGTGTGTCTCTCACCATGAGCACATGTCATTATGTCCCTCTGTGTGTGTGTGAGACTGTCACTGTATGTATGTGTGTAGGTGTTCACACCTTACTGTGTCTCTCTCTCTCACCGTGAGCACGTGTCACTGTGTCCCTCTGTGCATGTGTGAGACTGTCTCCCCACCCCAGACCTCCCCCGACTTTTTCCACAGGCTCTCTGGTGTGTGGATTTGAGTGTGTTGGAGCTGTATGCACTGTTACATACCAGAGTGTGTAAGCTGCAAAGAAGGGAATGTAAAACGTCTGTTTCTCTGGGTAGTGCTTCAGCGTTGTATAAACCGCATAACCGAACCAGACATAGGCTACAAACTGCAGCACGATCAGCCCATAACCCACAGGAGACTCAAAGGTGTACAGCACCTGACCTGGATCAAAAAACTGAGACACAAAATACATCGGATTAACAACTGGCAGAGAGGGAGCAAGAGAGAGAATGGAGGAGCAGCAACAGAGAGAAGGGTGGAGGGATGAGGGGCCACGAGAATGTGATATGACAATGGGATGGAGAGACAGAGAGAGTTGGCAGCAATGGAAGGAAAGGAACAGAGGAATGGAGAGAAAGAACAAAGATAAACTCCAGAGATGGTATAAGCAGAGCTATGTTCAGCTGTAACTTAACTCCCACCCCACTGTATTCCAGTCCCCTCAGGATGAACAGCAACATGACATTCGGATTTTTCATTATTTTTGTCTCTGTCCATTAGATTTTTTTCAAGAATTCTGTACAGAAACCCCTAGCACCTCAATTCCACCATCGACCCGGATCTCTCTCCGTTTTGAAGATATCATCATTTTGTCTCTTCACAGTGATCAGGAGCAGGAACCCTGGCTGATTTCCCCTCTCTCTCTCTAACCTAGGGATCACTGGACAGTGATCAGGAGCAGGAACCCTGGCTGATTTCCCCTCTCTCTCTCTCTAACCCAGGGATCACTGGACAGTGATCAGGAGCAGGAACCCTGGCTGATTTCCTCTCTCTCTCTCTCTCTCTAACCCAGGGATCACTGGACAGTGATCAGGAGCAGGAACCCTGGCTGATTTCCTCTCTCTCTCTCTCTAACCCAGGGATCACTGGACAGTGATCAGGAGCAGGAACCCTGGCTGATTTCCTCTCTCTCTCCCTCTCTAACCCAGGGATCACTGGACAGTGATCAGGAGCAGGAACCCTGGCTGATTTCCCCTCCCCCTCTCTCTAACCCAGGGATCACTGGACAGTGATCAGGAGCAAGAACTCTGGCTGATTTTCCCTCCCTCTTTAACCCAGGGATCACTGGACAGTGATCAGGAGCAGGAACCCTGGCTGATTTCCCCTCTCTCTCTCTAACCCAGGGATCACTGGACAGTGATCAGGAGCAGGAACCCTGGCTGATTTCCCCTCTCTCTTTAACCCAGGGATCACTGAACAGTGATCAGGAGCAGGAACCCTGGCTGATTTCCCCTCTCTCTCTCTCTCTCTAACCCAGGGATCACTGGACAGTGATCAGGAGCAGGAACCCTGGCTGATTTCCTCTCTCTCTCTCTCTAACCCAGGGATCACTGGACAGTGATCAGGAGCAGGAACCCTGGCTGATTTCCCCTCTCTCTCTCTAACCCAGGGATCACTACAGTGATCAGGAGCAGGAACCCTGGCTGATTTCCCATCCCTCTCTCTAAATCAGGGATCACTGGACAGTGATCAGGAGCAGGAACCCTGGCTTATTTCTCCTCTCTCTCTCTCTAACCCAGCGATTACTGGACAGTGATCAGGAGCAGGAACCCTGGCCGATTTCCCTTCTCTCTCTAACCCAGGGATCACTGGACAGTGATCAGGAGCAGGAACCCTGGCTGATTTCCCCTCTCTCTCTCTAACCCAGGGATCACTGGACAGTGATCAGGAGCAGGAACCCTGGCTGATTTCCCCTCTCTCTCTCTAACCCAGGGATCACTGGACAGTGATCAGGAGCAGGAACCCTGGCTGATTTCCCCTCTCTCTCTCTAACCCAGGGATCACTGGACAGTGATCAGGAGCAGATACCCTGGCTGATTTCCCCTCTCTCTCTCTAACCCAGGGATCACTGGACAGTGATCAGGAGCAGATACCCTGGCTGATTTCCCCTCTCTCTCTCTAACCCAGGAATCACTGGACAGTGATTAGGAGCAGGAACCCTGGCCGAGTTCCTCTCTCTCTCTAGCCCAGGTATCACTGGACAGTGATCAGGAGCAGGAACCCTGGCTGATTTCCCCTCTCTCTCTCTCTAACCCAGGGATCACTGGATAGTGATCAGGAGCAGGAACCCTGGCTGATTTCCCCTCTCTCTCTCTCTAACCCAGGGATCACTGGATAGTGATCAGGAGCAGATACCCTGGCTGATTTCACCTCTCTCTCTCAGATTCCTGCTCCTGATCACTGTCCAGTGATCCCAGGATTAGAGTTTTTATCATTCAGAAGACACTAAAGGCCAATGGAACACCATTACTCAACTCAGCGCTCCCCTGGCTGTACACATGTGTATAGCAGGGCCGCGTTTGGAGTCTGTGCCTGCCCCGCCATGTGTATGAGGGGCTCAGTCACAGGTCAGCGGCTATAGCAGGAATCTGAGTGGGAGACTGGGCAGTTCCCTGTACGCTTGCTAACCGCAGGCTGGAGGACAACCTTGGGCTGTAGACTCACCTCCGCCTCATAGATGAATAGGATGATGTGTGTGATGGTGTAGAGAGTCATGTAAACTGTTAACTTGACTGATCCACTGTGGCTGATCCGTCCTCTGAATGGGTGAGAAAGACAGTGTTGAACAAATGGGCTCATCATACGCATCAGGTTATAGATTTTTTACATAAACAACAGGAGGCCATTCAGCCCCCACCAGCTACACAGGAACAGGAGGGAGGCCATTCAGCCCCCTCCAGCTCCACAGGAACAGGAGGGAGGCCATTCAGCCCCCTCCAGCTCCACAGGAACAGGAGGGAGGCCATTCAGCCCCCACCAGCAGCACAGGAACAGGAGGGAGGCCATTCAGCCCCCACCAGCTGCACAGGAACAGGAGGGAGGCCATTCAGCCCCCACCAGCTGCACAGGAACAGGAGGGAGGCCATTCAGCCCCCACCAGCTGCACAGGAACAGGAGGGAGTCCATTCAGCACCTCGAGCCATTTCATGAGATCAAGGCTGATCTGAATGGTAAACCAGCCACCTTATTTGCATATGCTTTTATACCCATGTCTCAAACTAACCGTGGATTACAGATGCATGATGATGAATTTTTCCACAAGGTTAAAAGGGTTCAAAAGCATTTACTTGCTTTCATGTCAATTCAGTATAAAATGGTTACTATTAATAATTTTGCATATACTGTACTTCATACCTGATAACACAAGATCACCTATTATTACAGAGTACTGAAAGCACAGAAACAGACCATTCAGCCCACGTGCTGCACACTGTTCCAGCCACACATAGGCTTTCACCCAATAATTCGACATGCACTCACACAGGAGTGGCACCCTAACGTCAGCACCCAAACCCAGTGCAGTGCTGAGGGAGTGCCGCACTGTCAGAGGGTCAGTACTGAGGGAGTGCTGCACTGTCAGAGGGTCAGTACTGAGGGAGTGCTGCACTGTCGGAGGGTCAGTACTGAGGGAGTGCTGCACTGTCGGAGGGTCAGTACTGAGGGAGTGCTGCACTGTCAGAGGGTCAGTACTGAGGGAGTGCTGCCCTGTCAGAGGGTCAGTACTGAGGGAGTGCTGCACTGTTGGAGGGTCAGTACTGAGGGAGTGCTGCCCTGTCAGAGGGTCAGTACTGAGGGAGTGCTGCCCTGTCAGAGGGTCAGTACTGAGGGAGTGCTGCACTGTTGGAGGGTCAGTACTGAGTGAGTGGTACACTGTCAGAGGGTCAGTACTGAGGGAGTGCTGCACTGTCAGAGGGTCAGTACTGAGCGAGTGCTGCCCTGTCAGAGGGTCAGTACTGAGGGAGTGCTGCACTGTTGGAGGGTCAGTACTGAGTGAGTGGTACACTGTCAGAGGGTCAGTACTGAGGGAGTGCTGCACTGTCAGAGGGTCAGTACTGAGGGAGTGCTGCCCTGTCAGAGGGTCAGTACTGAGGGAGTGCTGCACTGTCAGAGGGTCAGTACTGAGGGAGTGCTGCACTGTCAGAGGGTCAGTACTGAGGGAGTGCTGCCCTGTCAGAGGGTCAGTACTGAGGGAGTGCTGCACTGTCAGAGGGTCAGTACTGAGGGAGTGCTGCACTGTCAGAGGGTCAGTACTGAGGGAGTGCTGCACTGTCAGAGGGTCAGTACTGAGGGAGTGCTGCACTGTCGGAGGGTCAGTACTGAGGGAGTGCTGCACTGTCGGAGGGTCAGTACTGAGGGAGTGCTGCACAGTCTAAGGGTCAGTACTGAGGGAGTGCTGCACTGTCAGAGGGTCAGTACTGAGGGAGTGCTGCACTGTCAGAGGGTCAGTACTGAGGGAGTGCTGCACTGTCGGAGGGTCAGTACTGAGGGAGTGCTGCACTGTCGGAGGGTCAGTACTGAGGGAGTGCTGCACAGTCTAAGGGTCAGTACTGAGGGAGTGCTGCACTGTCGGAGGGTCAGTACTGAGGGAGTGCTGCACTGTCGGAGGGTCAGTACTGAGGGAGTGCTGCACTGTCAGAGGGTCAGTAGTGAGGGAGTGCTGCACTGTCGGAGGGTCAGTACTGAGGGAGCGCTGCACTGTCGGAGGGTCAGTACTGAGGGAGCACAGCACTGTCGGAGGTCAGCACTGAGGGAGCGCTGCACTGTCGGAGGGTCAGTACTGAGGGAGTGCTGCACTGTCGGAGGGTCAGTACTGAGGGAGTGCTGCACTGTCAGAGGGTCAGTACTGAGGGAGCGCTGCACTGTCGGAGGGTCAGTACTGAGGGAGTGCTGCACTGTCGGAGGGTCAGTACTGAGGGAGTGCTGCACTGTCAGAGGGTCAGTACTGAGGGAGCGCTGCACTGTCGGAGGGTCAGTACTGAGGGAGTGCTGCACTGTCGGAGGGTCAGTACTGAGGGAGTGCTGCACTGTCGGAGGGTCAGTACTGAGGGAGTGCTGCACTGTCAGAGGGTCAGTACTGAGGGAGTGCTGCACTGTAAGAGGGTCATTACTGAGGGAGTACTGCAATGTCGGAGGGTCAGTACTGAGGGAGTGCTGCACTGTCGGAGGGTCAGTACTGAGGGAGTGCTGCACAGTCTAAGGGTCAGTACTGAGGGAGTGCTGCACTGTCAGAGGGTCAGTACTGAGGGAGTGCTGCACTGTCAGAGGGTCAGTACTGAGGGAGTGCTGCACTGTCGGAGGGTCAGTACTGAGGGAGTGCTGCACTGTCGGAGGGTCAGTACTGAGGGAGTGCTGCACAGTCTAAGGGTCAGTACTGAGGGAGTGCTGCACTGTCGGAGGGTCAGTACTGAGGGAGTGCTGCACTGTCGGAGGGTCAGTACTGAGGGAGTGCTGCACTGTCAGAGGGTCAGTACTGAGGGAGTGCTGCACTGTCGGAGGGTCAGTACTGAGGGAGTGCTGCACAGTCTAAGGGTCAGTACTGAGGGAGTGCTGCACTGTCGGAGGGTCAGTACTGAGGGAGTGCTGCACTGTCGGAGGGTCAGTACTGAGGGAGTGCTGCACTGTCAGAGGGTCAGTACTGAGGGAGTGCTGCACTGTCGGAGGGTCAGTACTGAGGGAGCGCTGCACTGTCGGAGGGTCAGTACTGAGGGAGCACAGCACTGTCGGAGGTCAGCACTGAGGGAGCGCTGCACTGTCGGAGGGTCAGTACTGAGGGAGTGCTGCACTGTCGGAGGGTCAGTACTGAGGGAGTGCTGCTCTTTCAGTGGGTCAATACTGAGGGTGCGCTGCACTCTCGGAGGGTCAGTACTGAGGGAGTGCTGCACTGTCGGAGGGTCAGTACTGAGGGAGTGCTGCACTGTCAGAGGGTCAGTACTGAGGTAGTGCAGCACTGTCAGAGAGTCAGTACTGAGGGAGTGCTGCACTGTCGGAGGGTCAGTACTGAGGGAGTGCTGCACTGTCGGAGGGTCAGTACTGAGGGAGTGCTGCACTGTCAGAGGGTCAGTACTGAGGGAGTGCTGCACTGTAAGAGGGTCATTACTGAGGGAGTACTGCAATGTCGGAGGGTCAGTACTGAGGGAGTGCTGCACTGTCGGCGGGTCAGTACTGAGGGAGTGCTGCACAGTCTAAGGGTCAGTACTGAGGGAGTGCTGCACTGTCAGAGGGTCAGTACTGAGGGAGTGCTGCACTGTCGGAGGGTCAGTACTGAGGGAGTGCTGCACTGTCGGAGGGTCAGTACTGAGGGAGTGCTGCACTGTCGGAGGGTCAGTACTGAGGGAGTGCTGCACTGTCGGAGGGTCAGTACTGAGGGAGTGCTGCACTGTCGGAGGGTCAGTACTGAGGGAGTGCTGCACTGTCGGAGGGTCAGTACTGAGGGAGTGCTGCACTGTTGGAGTGGGGCAGGGGGGGCTGCAGGAGCAGGGACTCCATACCTGGTGACAGTGAATCCTTTCCCAAGCAGGATCAGCATCAGCAGGAAGATCAGGAAGCTGAGAGAGAAGAGAAGCTTGGCTGGGGGGAAGAGGGATAAACAGGAATGTCAGAGAGGGAGGGAGAGAACCCAGCTCCAATTCACAACGCCTGCCCTTTTACCACCCGCCAACTCGTCTGAAACCCCTCCCCTCCCCCAA
Source organism: Carcharodon carcharias (assembly GCF_017639515.1). Taxonomy (NCBI): domain Eukaryota; kingdom Metazoa; phylum Chordata; class Chondrichthyes; order Lamniformes; family Lamnidae; genus Carcharodon; species Carcharodon carcharias. Next base: position 8,328,074 of record NC_054495.1, on the reverse strand, counting down.
CCCCTCACTCCCTCTCCCCTCAGGTCCAGTCCCTCCCTCTCCCCTCCCTTTCCCCTCAACCCCTCCCCTCCCCTTTCCCCAACCCCTCAGCCCGCCACCCCTCACTGCCCCCTTCCACGCCCCCAACACCCCTCCCCCCACCCCTCACTCCCTCTCCCCTCAGGTCCAGTCCCTCCCTCTCCCCTCCCTTTCCCCTCACTCCCCTCCCCCACCCCTCAATCCCCCTCCCTTTCCCCCCTCCCTCTCACACCACCCCACCCCTCTCCCTCCCCCCGTAATTTCCCCCTCCCTTACCCCTCACTCCCCTTCCCTCTCCCCACCCCTGATTCCCCCTCCCCTCACTCCCTCGCCCTCGCCTAGTCCCCCTCACTCTCTCCTCTCCATTGTGCACAAGCCCTGCCCCTCCCACTCTCCCTCACAAACCATCCCCCTCACTTCATGCCGCCGCCCGCGTCCCCCCCTCACACTCTCTCCCCTCTCCCTCGTCCTCCACGTCACCCTCGCTCTCGTTCGTTCATCCCTGCCCAAATCTCCTCCCCCTCCCCCATCACTCCCCCTCCCCCATCACTCCCCCTCCCCATCACTCCCCCTCCCCCATCACTCCCCCTCATGCTCGTTACCACTCAACCCCTCCTCCAAGCCCTGCCTCCTCACTCGCCCACCTCTGCGTCCCTTACTCCTCCTCCCCACAACGGCCCTTTCCCTGCATCCATCTGCTACACCCCACCCAGTCACCCACTGCTCTCACCACCCGCACCATTGCATCAGCTCGCAAAGCCCCTCTGACAACCATCACCGCCCACCCGTCTCTGACACCCCCTCCTCCCCAATCTACTGCACTCACTCACCAAGGATCTTAACTGCGTAGTTGCCGACTCCGTCCCTGGCGTACTGACCCCAGTAAACGCAGAAGAACACGAGACTCAGGACTGAAAGAGAAGACAAGAGACAGTCAATGCCAACATCCCCCACCCCAAACCTATGTCCCCCCACAACAAACGGTCAATGAGAAAGAGTAAATCTCCCTCTACACTGTCCCCATCAAACGCTCCCAGGACAGGTACAGCACGGGGTTAGATACAGAGTAAATCTCCCTCTACACTGTCCCCATCAAACACTCCCAGGACAGGTACAGCACGGGGCTAGATACAGAATAAAGCTCCCTCTACACTGTCCCCATCAAACACTCCCAGGACAGGTACAGCACGGGGTTAGATACGGAGTAAATCTCCCTCTACACTGTCCCCATCAAACACTCCCAGGACAGGTACATCACGGGGTTAGATACAGAGTAAATCTCCCTCTACACTGTCCCCATCAAACACTCCCAGGACAGGTACAGCACGGGGCTGGATACAGAGTAAAGCTCCCTCTACACTGTCCCCATCAAACACTCCCAGGACAGGTACAGCACGGGGTTAGATACAGAGTAAAGCTCCCTCTACACTGTCCCCATCAAACACTCCCAGGACAGGTACAGCACGGGGTTAGATACAGGGTAAAGCTCCCTCTACACTATGCTGGGTGTGGGATGTGGGGTCAGCGTGTCCCCGGTCATTAGTCCAGGTGGATTCCGGTTTGTGGACTCACCCTCGACGCCCGCTGCTGTCATGAACATCTTGTACGTGGTGTGCAGCAGCAGCCGAGATTTCAGCAGATCTTCCAAAGGGAAAGAGGAGAGAGTCAGAGAGTCAAACACACGGCCTGGCCTGATCCACCCCAGCACTCCTGCCATTCCCACCAGTCCAGGAGTCCGATATCACTCACTCTCAGATCGGATTTCTCCCCCATTCCCAGGATCTGGTTCTCCCCTGCCCCTTCCCCCTCTTTCATTACCAGAATCAGATATTCCCAAAATCTTATACTCCCCATTCCTGAAATCTAATGTTCCCCCCCTTTCCCCAGGATCTCATGTGCCCCATTCCTGGAATCTGATACTCCTCATTCCTGGAATCTGATACTCCTCATTCCTGGAATCTGATACTCATCATTCCTGGAATCTGATACTCCTCATTCCTGGAATCTGATACTCATCATTCCTGGAATCTGATACTCCTCATTCCTGGAATCTGATGTGCCCCATTCCCTTGTGATATTCCCCCATTCCCGAAATCTCATACTCCCCATTCCCAAGATCTGATACTCCTCATTCCCAGGATCTGATATTCCACCATTCCCAGGATCTGATATTCCACCATTCCCAGGATCTGATATTTCATCATTCCCAAAATCTGATACTCCTCATTCCTTGAATCTGATGTGCCCCATTCCTGTGTTGTGATATTCCCCCATTCCCAAAATCTCATATTCCCCATTCCCAGGATCTGATATTCCCCTATTCCCAAAATCTCAGACTCCCCATTTCCGGGATCTGATATTTCCCCATCCCTGAAATCTCATATTCCCCATTCCCAGGATCTGATATTCCCCCATCCCCGAAACTTCATACTCCCCTTTCCCAGGATCTGATACTCCCCCATTCCCAAAATCTCATACTCCCCATTCCCGGGATCTGATATTTCCCCATCCCTGAAATCTCATACTCCCCATTCCCAAGGTCTGATATTCCCCCATCCCCGAAAACTCATACTCCCCTTTCCCAGGATCTGATACTCCCCCATTCCCGAAACCTCATACTCCTCTTTTCCAGGATCTGATACTCCCCATTCCCGGGATCTGATATTCCACCATTCCTGAAATCTGATTCTCCCCATTCCTGGGATCTGATGCCCCCCACCCCCCCACCATTCCTGAAATCTAATGTGCCCCATTCCCAGGATCTGATATTCCTGCTATCCCATACGACGACTGCAATACTCACAGGCGAAACAGCAGGAGATGAAGAAAACGAGGATAAATATCACCAGGAACGTGATGTCTGTCTCCAGAATCCCTGCGGAGAGGTTAAAAACACAGTGACCGGGAGGGAATCTCTCTATGGATCGCTCTGGGAGCTGATCGCAGAACCAGGATTCTCATCCCAGGAAAACAGAAAGTCAGCGTCTGTAACTTTCCCGCTCCGTTTCTACACAAGCCCGTCTCCCACAGCCTCGTCCCTCACGGAATCTCCCAGCACAGGAGCCTCAGCACCTGGCACAGCGATCCACGTGGGACCTGTTTCCCTGCCCCTTTTCCAATGTCCCGCAATTGCTTTTCCCTCAACTCTCCGCCTGAAAGTTCCCATTGAATCTGCTTCCAAATCGCAACAGCTCACGGCGTGGAAACGTTTCTCCTCATCTCCCCCTACCTCCGGCTCTTTCTCCGATTCTCTTCAATCTGCGTCCCTCTGGTTACTGACCCTCCTGCCACTGGAAACGGTTTCTCCTGATTTATTCTGTCCAAAACCCCCTCATGACCTTCAGCACTTCAATTAAATCTCCGCTTAACCTTCTCTGCTCTAAGGGGAATCATTTACAAGACCAGAGATAGGAGCAGGTGTGGGTCATTTGGCCCCTCAAGCCCATTTAGTACGACCATGGCTGACTTTAGGCTTCAACTCCGCTTTCCCACCTGCTCCCCATGTTCTTTAAATTCCCAAAAATCCATCTATCCCAGCCTTAAACATATTCAACCATGGAGCATCCACAACCCTCTGGGATGGAGAATCCCAAAGAATCACATTCCTTTGGGTGAAGTAATTTCCTCTCATCTCAGTCCTAAATGATCAGCCCCTTATCCTGAGACTCTGACCCCATGTTTTAGATTCCCCGACCAGTGGACACAATCTCTCAGCGTCTACGCGATCAAACCCCCTCAGAATTTTGTAGCTTTCAATGAGATCGCCTCTCATTCTCCTAAACTCCAGAGAAAGTAGACCCAATTTAGTCAGCCCCTCATCACAGGACAACCCCTTCATCCCAGGGATCACTTCACTGTACCATCTCCAATGCAAGTATATCCTTCCTTAAATCTGGAGATCAAAACTGCGCACACTACTCCAGGTGTGGTCTCACCAAAGCCCCGTACACTCGTAGCAAGACTTCCTCCTGCTCGTCCTCCAATCCCCTTTGCAATAAATGCCAACATGCTGCTGGGCCTTCCAGATTGCCAGCTGCACCTACACGCTAACTTCCTGGGTCCTTGTACTCGCGCACCCAAGTCTCTCTGAACACCAACATTCACAAGATCTGCACCTTTTAAAAAAAAATATTCTGCTTTCCTATTCTTACGGCCAAAGTGAATAACTTCACACTTCCCCGCACATTATGCTCCATCAGCCATCTTCCTGCCCACTCTCTTAGCCTGTATCTCATTACAGCCTGTGTGTGTCCCCCCCCACAGCTTACCTTCCCACCTAGCTTTTTATCATCAGTAAACCTAGATACATTACCCTCTTTGTGTCTAATTCATTGGTGTAGATTGTAAGTCGCTGAGGCCCCAGAATTGATCCTTGCAGCACTCCACTATTCACTGCCTGCCGACTTGAGAATGCCTTGTTTACATGTATTCTTTGCTTCCTGCTGGTTAATCAATCCTCTATCCGTGCAAATATACTTCGCCCCAACTCCATGAGCCCTTATCTTGCCTATTAAGCTTTTGAGTGGCACCTTATCGTATCCCTTTTGGAAATCCAGGTATACCACATCTACTGGTTCCCCTTTATCTATGCACCTTATCGAATCCTTTATGGAAATCCAGGTATACCACATCTACTGGTTCCCCTTTATCTACACACCTTATCGAATCCTTTATGGAAATCCAGGTATACCACATCTACTGGTTCCCCTTTATCTACGCACCTTATCGAATCCTTTTTGGAAATCTAGGTATACCACATCTACTGGTCCCCCTTTATCTACGCACCTTATCGAATCCTTTATGGAAATCCAGGTATACCACATCTACTGGTTCCCCTTTACCTACGCACCTTATCGAATCCTTTTTGGAAATCCAGGTATACCACATCTACTGGTCCCCCTTTATCTACCCTGCTAGTTGCATCCTCAAAAAACTCTAATAAGTTTGTCAAACACAATTTCCCTTTCATAAAGCAATGTTGGCTTTGCCTGATCATAGCATGATTTTTCTAAGTGCGCTGTTAAGGTTTCCTTAATAATAGATTCCAACACTTTCCCGATGGCACATGTCAGGCTGACTGTCCCCTGCTTTCTCCCTCCCTCCTTTCTTTGACAGTGGCGTCACATTCCCAAATTTCCAATTTGCTGGGATCATTCCAGGAGCCAGAGAATTTTGGACAATCATAGCCAGGGAATCAACGTCTGCAGCTCTCCCTTTTAGAACCTTGGGACATAGGTCCAGCGGATTCCGGGGATGTTGAATTTTAGTCCGGGTTTCTCCGGCACTTTCTCTCTGCTAATATTAATTTCGTTAATTTCTTCACCACTCTTATCCCCTTGGTTAACCTCTATTTCTGGTGTGAAACTGGTGTCCTCTGCTTTGAAGACAGACGCAAACTATTTGTTCAATGTCTCTGCCATTTCCTCATTCCCCATGGTAATTTCTCCCGGCTCTGCTTCTAATGGGACAATGTTTACTTCAGCTACTCTCTTCCTTTTCACATATTTGTAAGAGCTCTCGCAATCTGTTTTTATATCCCTGGCTAGATTGGTCTCATATTGTATTTTTTCCCTAATTAATTTATGGGTTGGCTGTCTGCTGGTTTCTAAAACACTCCCAATCCTCAGACTTGCTCCTGTTCTTTGCAACATTATAAGCACCTTCCTTTAATCTAACACTCTCCTCAACCTCCTTAGTAAGCTTCGAATGGATATTTCTCACTGAGTTTTTGCTTTTTAGTGGGATGTATTTTTGTTGAATGTTTTTGAGTTGTTTCTTTAAATGTTTCCCAATCTTCATTTACCTCCACACTTTTCGCCCAACCAACCTTAGCCTTTAACAAACTCTTGTTTGTGGTTGGAATATGTCACATTCAAACTTAACATGGAATTCAATGATATTATGATCACTATTTCCTAGTGGATATTTCACTATGATGCTAGTCATTTTAACCCTGCATCATTGCATAATACTAGACCTAAGATAGCTTTATCCCTGGTCAGTTCCACATATCACTCCAGGAAACTCATGAAAATATTCTACAAACTCATCTATGAGAGCACACTTGCCAATTTGATTGGTCCAGTCTACATGAAGATTTGTCACCCTTTGAAATGTGTTGGCTTTGTTTATACACTTCAATAATTTCTTGTTTAATGCTGTGTCCCTAATAGGTTAGTGGGCTCGCAAACTACTCCTACCAGCGTTTTCGGACTCTTGCTCTCCCCAGTCTTCACCCATACTGATTCTACTTCACCATCTGCTGAGACCAGATCCTTTCTCAATAATGTCCTTACATCAACCTTCATTATGAGGGTTACCCCTCCTGTTTGCCATTCTGCCTGTATTTTTGAACGTTTGTGTACCCTGGAATATTTATTTCCACTTTGGTCACCTTGAAACCCTCCTCCCCTCCTCTTTCCCTCCTCCTCCTCCTTCCCCCTTTCCCCCACCCTCTTCTCCTCCTCCCTTTCACCCATTACCCCCCTCCCCCTCCTCCCCCCTTTTCCCCCTCCCTCTCTTCCTCCCTTTTCCCCCTCCCTCTCCTCCTCCTCCCTTTCCCCCTCCCTCTCTTCCTCCCTTTTCCCCCTCCCTCTCCTCCTCCTCCCTTTTGCCCCTCCCTCTCCTCCTCCTCCCCTACCCCCTCCTCTCCCCTTCTCCCCTCCTCCCCTCCTCCGCCCCCTCTTCCCCTCTCCTTCTCCCCCCTTTCTCCCTTCTCCTCCTCTCCCCATCTCCCCTCACATCCGCCCTTCCCACTTTCATCCCTTTCCCTCACACCTACCCTTTCTTCCCTCTTCTCCACCCCATATTTCTCGCCCTCTCCTCCACCCTTTCCTCGCTCCTCCTCTTCCCACCCCTCTCGCTCCCCCCCACAGAACCGCCCCCTCCCCCGACGAATTCTGATCTCTCTCTTACCAAACTCATCCGCCGAGAATTGCTCTGTCCAAAACGAGCGGCCATTGGTCAGCCTCATCTCGTACTGGAGCTCCAGCCCATTGCCCTGTGTCCGAGAGAGGGAGAGAGAGGAGGGGTCTGTGTTAGTCACCTTACACTGGTGGTACCCAGCGAGGGGAGGAGGAGGAGGGGGAGGGATGTTAATCATGCCAGGGGCTCCCTCGGCAAGGATGGGGGTCACCCCACATGAAGGGACTGGGGTGGGGTTGGGGTAGGGAACTGGGATCCCCTGCGTGAGGGAACTGGGATGGGGGTGCAGAGCTCCCCATGTGAGGGAACCTTTTTGGGTGGGGGGTGGGGGGTGCTTCCTGTGCAAGGCAGGGAGGAGTGTCCCTGCACGAGGGGGTGCTGGAGGATGGAGCACCGCATGAAGGGGGTGGGGGTTGGGTGCATGACAGTAAATCAGGAGGGAGTCTCTATGCGGGGAGGGGGCTAAGGGAATCAGTGGCAAGTTAGCCACTCTCCCAGAGTCCGCAAACCTCATGTGATCATGACCCCTCCTCCCACCCCCAACCCCACCAAGAGCTCATTTATATCGTTCATTCAACATAACAAAACAACCCAAGGTGCTTTGTAGGAGTGTAAATCAGGTTAAATTTCATGCTGAGCCACACAGAGAGAGAAGAGACGGGGTGACCAAAAACTTGGCCACGGGAGTGAGGTTTTAAAGAGTGTCTGAGAGGAGATAGAGACATTCCGGGGTTAAGGCACAGCCGCCAATGGAGCGATTAAACTCTGAGGGTTCAAGAGGCCAGTATTGGAGGAACAGAGATCTGCGAGGGGTGTAGGGGCTGGAGGAGGTTACAGAGATAGGGAGGGTTGTAGGGGCTGGAGGAGGTTACAGAGATAGGGAGGGTTGTCAGGGCTGGAGGAGGTTACAGAGATAGGGAGGGTTGTCAGGGCTGGAGGAGGTTACAGAGATAGGGAGGGTTGTAGGGGCTGGAGGAGGTTACAGAGATAGGGAGGGTTGTCAGGGCTGGAGGAGGTTACAGAGATAGGGAGGCTTGTAGGGGCTGGAGGAGGTTACAGAGATAGGGAGGCTTGTAGGGGCTGGAGGAGGTTACAGAGATAGGGAGGGGTGTAGGGGCTGGAGGAGGTTACAGAGATAGGGAGTGTTGTAGGGGCTGGAGGAGGTTACAGAGATAGGGAGGGTTGTAGGGGCTGGAGGAGGTTACAGAGATAGGGAGGTTTGTAGGAGCTGGAGGAGGTTACAGAGATAGGGAGGGTTGTAGGGGCTGGAGGAGGTTACAGAGTTAGGGAGGCTTGTAGGGACTGGAGGAGGTACAGAGATAGGGAGGGTTGTCAGGGCTGGAGGAGGTTACAGAGATAGGGAGTGTTGTAGGGGCTGGAGGAGGTTACAGAGATAGGGAGGGGTGTAGGGGCTGGAGGAGGTTACAGAGATAGGGAGGGTTGTAGGGGCTGGAGGAGGTTACAGAGATAGGGAGGGTTGTAGGGGCTGGAGGAGGTTACAGAGATAGGGAGGGTTGTCACGGCTGGAGGAGGTTACAGAGAAAGGGAGGCTTGTAGGGGCTGGAGGAGGTTACAGAGATAGGGAGGCTTGTAGGGGATGGAGGAGGTTACAGAGATAGGGAGGGGTGTAGGGGCTGGAGGAGGTTACAGAGATAGGGAGGGTTGTAGGGGCTGGAGGAGGTTACAGAGATAGGGAGGGTTGTAGGGGCTGGAGGAGGTTACAGAGGTAGGGAGGTTTGTAGGAGCTGGAGGAGGTTACAGAGATAGGGAGGGTTGTAGGGGCTGGAGGAGGTTACAGAGTTAGGGAGGCTTGTAGGGACTGGAGGAGGTACAGAGATAGGGAGGGTTGTCAGGGCTGGAGGAGGTTACAGAGATAGGGAGAGTGTCAGGCCATGGAGGGACTTGAACACACAGATGAGTATTGTAAAACAAGACATTGCCAGTCTGGGAGTCACTGTAGATCAGCAAGCACGGAGTGTAGGTTGAGGGGTGAGGGGTGAGGGGTGAACGGATTGGAGCCAATCAGGAGTCAGAGAGCAGAGATTTGGCTGCGCTCAGTTGAGTGGAGGGTGGGCCGGCCAAAAGAGTGTCAGGATAGTCAAGTCAGGAGGTGGCAAAGACACCTCATTCCAAAACAGCCCTCCAATGGAGAGAGGTATTGGACGGGGGTGGGGGGGGAGTGCACAGAGTAGTGGAGTGGGAAGGGTATGAGGAGAGGGAGCAGGAGAGGTGGAGATGGGAGGAGAGGTGGAGGGGGGAGGAGAGGGTGGGGTACAGTGTGGAGAGGGGAGGGGGAAGGGGAGGGGGG